>NW_016108294.1:53291-92231 GCF_001604975.1 Cebus imitator
AAAAAAATGGAAAGTTGTTGATGACAGCTGAACCTAGATCCAGCAACCCCTGAAAATCTACTTTTCAGTTACTTGAGCCAATAAGTACCCCCTCTCCATCTTTTTTCTTTTCTTTTTCCTTTGTCTTTTTGCTAGTTTCCCTGAAGATTCAGTCTCCATTAGGATTTTCAGGGCAAGCAAAAACTCCATCCTCACACATACACAGGTTTTCCAGTTTCAGGAACATGGGCAGACCAGGGCCAACAAGGGACATGGGAATCGATCCAGGGAGCATCCCCTCCCCAACACCCTCACAGCCTCTCCATACTGATGCTGACGAGTTGAATGTTAGTGTGGTCCGAGCCGAGGGGGTTGGTGGCTGTGCATGTGAAGAGGGCGTAATCCTGGGCTGCAGACACGTTGGCAATGGTCAGGAGGCTGCTGTGGACACCACCCTGGTGGTAAGTGTGCTCCGTGTACCTAGAGAGAAGGTAGGGCACCACTCACCCATCCATTCACCCAACCACTTAGGCTTGGAACCATCTATCCATCCATCTATGCATTTAGCCATCTGCCCATCAATCCATTCATCCATTTATCTTTCCACCCACTCCTCCATTCACTCACTCATTCCTCCACCCATTTGTTTTCCTTCTCTGCACCCTTCTCTGCAGGGACTCAGGGAAGGGAAGTGGTGCTGGAGGTCCAGACCTGGGGCTGGAGTGCTGCCTGGCTGGGCCTGGGCTCACCTGGGATCCTGGAGATCCAGAGGGTCCCCGTTTTTGGTCCAAGTGAAGACGATATTGGGGACACCTCGGGCACGGCAGTGGAGGGTGGCAGAACTGGTGCTATCTCCAGCTGCAGCCACTTTAGTTAGGGGGGTGGGGTGCTCCACCTGGGGGGCAACTGGAAGGGGATGGGGAGTCAACATGGGCTATGTGGAAGACATGCGGCTGTGGGTCCAGTGGCAGGTCTTGAAGTCAGGTGTTTTGGTGTTACCCACATCTGACAACAAGACGGACCAGCCCTCGTGCTGGAGGCAGCACCCCGTTGTCCACGATGCACTGGTAAGCGCCAGCCTGGGTCAGTTTGGCATGGTGAATCCGCAGGCGCCCCGTGGGTCCCTTGGATATCTTCTCCATGTCATCCAGGCTCTGGTCCTCCTCATCTTCTCCCTGGAGGCCCAAGACTCAAGAGTTGGCCTCCCATTCTAGCCCCAGATCCGTCACCACCCAAATTGCCCTTTCTGTAGCCTCATTCTCCCAGCCACAATCACCCTCCACAGAGGTATTGAAGAAAAAAGGTGGATTTACCCAATCCATCTTTTCATCCACCAATCCAGGCAACCACTCACCCAACCACTTATGCTTGGAACCATCTATCCATCCATCCATTCATTTATCCATCTGCCTATCTATCCATTTATCCATTAATCCTTCCATCCACTCATCCATTCACTCACTCATTCCCCCACCCATTTGTCTTCCTTCTCTGCACCCATGTATCCACCCTTGTAGCTCTCCACCCATTCACACAAATATTCCCTCATGCTTGCACACCCATAAATACATACATCTGTTCAGCCATTTACCCATCTACCTATTTATCCATCTCTCCATTGATCTATCCACCCATCAATTCATCCATCATCTTTCCATAGATATCTTTCCTCTGATGGATGGTAGATCCACCCATCTACCCTTTATCCACTAATTTTTCTCATTCAATCATCTTGCCACCCAACCACTCACCCATTTATCCATCCGTTCACTTGTCCATATGTTCTTCCATCCACTCACTCATTCATCCACCTGTTCATCCACTTACCTATCTATTGACCCATCTATCCAAAATGAATGGATGGATGAGTGGCTAGACACTCACTCACCTGGCTGTCTAGCCATCCATCCATCCATTCATTTTGCCATTAACAGTTATTCGGTCTGGGAGCATGCCCTGATGAGCATATAGTTACACAGGGTCACACACATGTGGTCCCCACTCCCAAGGAGCTCACAGTCAAGAAGCCACAACCTCTTGACCCAATGACCTCCATTCACCAAAGGCTGAATCCTCACCAGTCTCTCCCAGCTGAACATGTCCGGGATGATGGGATTGGCATCAACGGTGCAGACTATGTCCACAGAACCCCCGACGTTCACCTCAGTGGGGTCCTGGAGGACACGGATGGTGGGAGCATCTGGTGGGAGACAGAAGTTTGGGGAAGGCGATTGGGCCCCAGGTGGGAGGGATGTCTTAGGGGTTCCAGGAAAGTAATGGGTGTGGACACAATCTGCCCTTGATACCAAGGAGTTGGAGGAGAGTTCTCAGGGTTAGTGAGGTTGTCTCCACCCACCACCATGCCTCTGTGATAGAGTGGGTTGGGTGGGCTTCCAGAATTGTGTGTGTGGGATGCTTCTACAGTGGGTTCCCATCCCTTATGGGAGCAGCTTCCATGTGTAGGTGGGCCCCGCTCTCTGGGCAGAGATTCTACACTGGGTCTCTCTAGTGGGAGAGGTTCCGGGGTAAGCATGGTTACACCTCGGCTGGGACTATTTCCAGAGGGGAGGGTTCCAGGATGGATGGCTATCCCTGGGTGGGCGGAGCTCCCACAATGAGGAGATTCCACGTTGGGGAAGGTTCCTTGGGTGGGTGTAGTTTCCGTGGTGGGCGGGGCTCCCAGGGCTACCCCGGTTCCCAGAGTGATGCAGAGGGAGGTGGGGCTCACAGTGCACATCCAGCCGCACCAGCGCTTCCGCGGTTCCCTCGGAGTTCTGGCAGTGCAGCTGATAGAGGCCGTCGTCCGCGCGGGTCACATTCCACAGCTGCAGAGCCCCGCTGGACAGGATGCGATGCCGGGGGCCGCCCGCTGGGGAAGGTCAGAATAAGGGAGCTGGCAGGCCCTCCCATCCCCGGGACTCCTCCCCATGCCCACTTCCCGCACCTGGACTGAGGCGATAGCCGCGGAAGGTCCAGTTGAAGGCCTCGGGGGCGGGGTTAGCAGACACGGACACGGGCAGCAGCGCCTCGCCTTGCTCCACCGCGGTCACCACCAGCACCTGCTCCCCTAGGAACTCTGGACGGTCTTCAGAGGGGGTAACACAGGGAGTCAAGATTGTTGTTAAGGTCAGGGTCAAGGACAGATTGGAGATCAGGCACAGGTTCAAAGGTTAAAGTTGGGGTCACGACCGGGTTTAAGGTTGTGGACAAGGTAACAAGTTCAGAGCTGAGCTCAGGGGTAAAGTTTGGGATAGATTAGAATACAGTTTAGGAAAAGAGTAGAAGTCAGAGTCAGGTTGAAGGAATTGTAAGAGGGGTCATGATACGGATCGTGGTTAGGAAAGAGAACAAAGGCAAGATGGCAGTGGGCAGGATAGGACTTGGCCAGCACCACGGGTCAGGATGAAGGTCGGGAGTTTCAAGTTTCAGGATGGGGTTAATGATAGAATGATAGTGTCAAAGTGAAGACCTGGGCCAGGCGCAGTGGCTCATGCCTGTAATCCTAGCACTTTGGGAGGCCGAGGCAGGAAAATCACTTGAGCCAAGGTATTCAAGACCAGCCTGGGCAACATAGAGTCAACCATCTCTATTTAAAATTAGAACTACAAAAAAATTAGCCTAGTGGTATGTGCCTGTAATCCCAGCACTTTGGGAGGCCAGGGCAGGAGGACTGCTTGAGCCCAGGAGTTCAAGAGCAGCCTGGGCAACATAGCGGGCCCCCCCCCGCCCCCCCCACATTGCTACAGATTGCTACAAAATATAGAAATAAACTAGCCAGATGTGGTGGCACACAGCTGTAGTCTCAGCGACTCAGGAGGCTGAGGCGTGAGGATCACTTGAGCCCAGGAGTTGGAGGCTGAGGTGAGCTGTGATTGTGCCACTGCACTGCAGCCTGGGCACAGAGGGAGACTCCGTCGAAAAAAAAAGGAAAAAATAGAAAAAAAGTGAAGACCCAAGGAGTAGTTTAGGGTCAGGAAGGCATCAAGAGGGGCTTTCTGGCCGGGGCACATACACAGCACGTTGAGGCGATAGAAGGAGCTCACGGTTTCGCGGAGCTCGGCGCTGTGGGCGCGGCAGGTCACGCGATGGCCATGGTCGCGGGATGACACTAGCAGAAGGACGCTCCTGGCTGCGGCAGAGCCTCTGAACGGCGCGCTCCGGGGCGAGGCGGCCACACCCTCCAGCCTGTGGACCCGTCCGTGGGTGGTGGAATCAGGCCAGGGCTGGGAGCAGAGCCAGAGGCTGGAGAGGGGCTGGAGAGGGGCTGGAGGGGGGCAGGACACGCGTGGAGCGGGCTAGGCCAGACCAGAGAAGGGGATCCCTCGAACTCCCACCTCTCCCCTTCCTTGTCCCAGGACAAATTGACCGGCGGGTTGCTGCTGACGCTGATACAAGTCAAGTTTAAGGCGTCCCCCGGGCGCAGGGCAGATGCGTTGGCCAGGATCGTCACGTTCGTTGGGGGAACTGGGAGAGGGTGTTGGAGGAGCGAGACTCAGAGGTTCGGGGCGGCCTGGTCTGCGTCCACCCCGCCTGCACCTCCAGGCTCCGCCCAGTCTCGGGTCCCCCACAAGGCCCAGGCCCGCACCCCTCGGGTCCAGGCTTCTTCGCTGGGTCCCTACCCCACCTGGCTCTGGCTCTGTTCCCCTCCCCCAC
Organism: Cebus imitator; assembly: GCF_001604975.1. Lineage (NCBI taxonomy): Eukaryota > Metazoa > Chordata > Mammalia > Primates > Cebidae > Cebus > Cebus imitator. Next base: position 57,924 of record NW_016108294.1, read on the forward strand.
CCATAACGCCGAGCCCGCCCCTGTGGAGTCTGCCCCGGGCCTCAGCTGTGCGCGCCCTCCCTCACACTGCACCGCCAGCTTCGTGGACGCGCTGAGCTGTCCCGCCTTGCACGTGAACTTGGCCTGGTTGTCCGACGGCCCTGTGACCAGCACCAGCTCGCGGGAGAAGGTGCTCCCAGATTTCTCCACGCTGCTGAGCTGCACGCGCCGTGGCTCCTGAGGCAGCTGCGACTCCTGTGGCTGCCGCGACTCCGTCACGGTGCGCGAATCCTGCGGGCCGGGAGTGACTGGGGGCCGCGGGTAGCCCTGCCGCTTCCACCGACCCCCGACCCCCACCACCCCGCCCACTGGGTTGGTGCCGCCAGCCCAGACAAAGCCTTTCTGTGATAAGGAAAAGCACCCCCATCAGTGCCACCCGCCTAGGGCAAAGCGGTGGGGAGTGGAACTGAGCGACCCCCGCCCTGGAATCTCTCCTGCCTCCCCGGGCCCCCGTGCATGGCAGTTTTGGCGATCTGAATCCGCCTTCCGTCCCACGCCCCGCTCCGGCTCCGCCTCCGCAGCCACCTGCAGGCCCTCAGCGCACTCCTCAAAATCTACTTCTGCTGTGTTTACCCAACACCACGTGCTGGAAACTCCCTTGAAATTCCCAAGCCTTTCCCAGAATTCCTCAGTTCCTATTTATTTGTATATTTAGAAATGGAGTCTTACTCTGTCACCCAGGCTGGAGTGCAGTGGCACAATCTGAGCTCACTGCAAACTCTGCCTCCCAAATTCAAGCGATTCTTCTGCTTCAGCCTCCTGAGTAGCTGGGACTACAGGCGTGTGCCACCACGCCTGGCTAATTTTTTGTATTTTTAGTAGAGACGGGTTTCACCGTGTTAGCCAGGATGGTCTCAATCTCCTGACCTCGTGATCCGCCTGCTTCGGCCTCCCAAAGTGCTGGGATTACAGGCGTGAGCCACGGTACCCTGCCAGTCCCTTTTCTTAAAATTCCCCCTGTCCTCAAAGATTTCCTTTAAAATTTTCCTTAATTCAGTGTATTTCCGTAGATTTCTTTCTTTTTTTATTATTGCTGCTGCACAAATTAAACTTTCTATAGATTTCTGAATCTTTCCCGATATTGTATGTATGATCTCAGTCTCTTAGGTTCCTTTGTATTGCCCAGATTCTCAGCACTTCCCCAGAATTCCATCCAATGAAAATGAAATTCCATTGTCATTTCTATAATTCCTAGTCTTCCCCCCAAATTTGCACCTAGCTCCCTACCTTCTCATGATTTTCCCAGAATTCTGTCAGTCTTCTCTTTCATTTTAATGAAATTTAATTTTCTTGCCTCCAAATTCCAAGAATTCAATTTAGTATTAATGAATTTTCAATGGTCTGTGGAATTACCAGTTTTTCTCCAAATTTTCTAGAATTGTCTTTTTTACTGGGATTCCAAATCTTTTCCTAAAATAACTGACATTTCACCTGAATTCTGAGATTTTTCACCTGAATTTTCTTTAATTTTAATGGAATTCATTACCTTTTCTCTAGAATGCTTAATCTCAATTCAGAATTTCAATGTTTATCCTAGAATTCTCACTGTTTCCCCAGAATTTTCTTAGGATTCCATTTAATTCTCATGGTGTTTGTGTCTTTCCTGATTCCCTGCCAAACCTCAGAATCTCTAGTATTTTTCAAGAAATTTAATCTTTTTCCAAGGTTGCCCAAGACTCTGAAGGAGAGAAGGGGCCTGGTTCTTCCCCCACATTCCTGGCCACCCCCATAGCCCTGGCATGGCACCAACCTTGTACCAGATGAGGGAGGGTTCTGGGTTGCCCCCGATGGCCAAACACACCAGCCTCACCCGGGACCCAGCCCGGAGCTTCTGCCCCTCTGGGGGACCCTCAATCCACAGTTTCTGGGCGGGATCTGTGGGGAGAGGCAGGAAGAGTGACTTTTTCTCTGGGCTGAGTCCTGAGGCCTGGGGGCATTCCTGGGCCGGGGCAGGGGCTCACATTTTACGTTCAGGGTGAGCGACTTCTTAAAGGTGTCCTTGGTGAAGGCCTCACTGAAGGCCTCACATGTGAGGGTTAGACCATTGTCCTCCCGCCGCGCCAGGAATGTCAGGTTGGACATGGAGATGTGACCGCCATGCAGTCCCTGGCAGGGAGTGAGCTTCAGATGTGGAGACCGCAGCATCCCCATCCATCGTGCCAGAGGCCTGAGTCCATCCCAGTTGCAGGCAGGGACACATGAGACATCTCTACCTCCCCCTCTGTTGGACTCATGGTCCTCAAGGAGAAAGCCCTCCAGGCAGCAGGACCCACCCCCTTCGCAATCCACAAGTCATGCCCTCAACCCCCCTCAGCCCCCTCCATGCTCAGACCCAGGAGCCTGGCCCCCGCCTCACATCCATGACCGTCTCCTCCGTGGGCAGCAGCTGCCGCCAGCCCAGCCACCATCGTAGCAGGACCCGCGGGCGACTGGACTTGCTGACACAGGAGAGCGTCACATTCTTGTTCTCAGTCTGGGAGGCAGATCCCAGGATAATAACGGAACTAGGAGGAACTGCAGGGACAGAGGGCAGACACTAAGCTGAACTGGATTTCTCATGGACCAGCCCCAACAGACCAACAGAGGACTGGAGACAGATGCTGAGATCTTTGGTGTCCAATAGGCATAATTTGGGGGTACACACATGGTTCTCTGGGGGCACGGACTGACAGGTGGGCAGCTGGCTCTAGGACTCACAGGTGACCTGCAGTGTGATGCCGCGCTCCTGGGTCCCTGCAGACACACTGTTGTGGGCCTCACAGCTGAGTCGCGCTCCATGGTGTTCTGGCCTCACGGTCATCACCAGCACACTGCGGGCCACTGCCTGGGTGTGCTCTGTGCCCCACGCTGTGGACACCGGCTGGCCATTCTGGAGACAGGGATGGGCCTGGGCCAGCTCAGGACCAGCTCCCAGACCCTGCTGTCCCCCCCGTCCCCATACCCGCGTCTGCCCTCACCTTCAGCCACTGCAGTGTGGCTAAGGGATTCCCCCCTCGGGCCACACACGGCAGCTCCAAGCTCTGTCCTGCCCGCACATGCCCCTCATCCTGGCCTGGCCACTCGATGACAGGGGGTCCTGGAGGGACTGGAGGATATCAGTCACTCAGTGGGCCTGGAGTAGCCCATCCACTCTTTCCAGGCTCCACAACCTACCTTTGAACCCCCATGTTTCTCTGAGTGCCTGAATTTCCATAATCCCTGTGATCCCCACAGACCCCCACAATGCCCGCCCCCCATCCTCAGCACTTCTGGTTGTCTCAGTTCTCCACTTACACAGAACATTCATGGTGAATGAGGCCTTGATGGGGGTATCCAGTGCTGGGCTAGATGCCTCACAGACCAGCAACTGCCCATTATCTGAGCTCTGGGGTGTCACCCTGGGATGAGAAGTTGGGGTTCTGGAGTCAGTCATCATCTGAAATTTGGGGAGTCAGGGAGAAGAGGTAGGGATGCCACTTCTGGGTCCCACACCTGGACTAAGTCCCTGTGCTGATCTCCTCTGGGATCTGGCATTCCATGGGAGAGATTTTGGGGGTGAGCAGTGAGAATTGGAGACGAGAGAGACCCACATCTGACCAAAACTTTAGTGCTTGGGCCTCTGGAACTGAGGTTCCCATGAAGTTTTTTTTTCCTTTGAGACAGAGTCTTGCTCTTTCACTGGAGTGCAGTGGCATGATATCGGCTCACTGCTACATCCATCTCCCAGATTCAAGCAATTCCCCTGCCTCAGCCTCCTGAGTAGCCGGGACTACAGGCATGCGCCACCAAGCCTGGCTAATTTTTTGTATTTTAATAGAGATGGGGTTTCACCATGGCCAGGATGGTCTCGATATCCTGACCTCATGATCCGCTCATCTCGGCCTCCCAAAGTGCTGGAATTACAGGTGTGAGCCACCGCACTTGGCTTTTTTTTTTTTTTGAGACAGAATCTCTCTCTGAATCTCTCTCTGACGCCCAGGCTGGCGTGCAGTGGCATGATCTCAGATCATTGCAACCTCCGCTTCTGTTGTTCAAATGATTCTCCTGCCTCAGCCCCCTGAGGAGTTGGGAGTATAGCACACTCCACCACGCCCGGCTAATTTTTGTTTTTTGTTTTTGAGGCGGAGTCTCACTCTGTCACCAGGCTGGAATGCACTGGCATGATCTCAGTTCACCGCAACCTCCGCCTCCTGGGTTCAAGCAATTCTCCTGCCTCAGCCTCTCAAGTAGCTGGGACTACAGGCACATGCCACCATGCCCAGCTAATTTTTGTATGCTTAGTAGAGACGGGGGTTTCACGATGTTGACGAGGATGGTCTCAATATCCTGACCTCTTGATACACCGACCTCGGCCTCCCAAAGTGTTGGGATTATAGGCATGAGCCACACGCTCAGCCTTAAATTTTGTAGTTTTAATAGAAATGGGTTTCAACATGTTGACCTGGCTGATCCCGAACTCCTGACCCCAGATGATCCACCCACCTCAGCCTCCCAAAGTGCTGGGATTACAGGTGTGAGCCACCATCCCTGGCCCCCATGAAGAAGCTTTGAGAGTCAGGGTGAAGAATTGGGTCCCAGATGTTTATATCTAGCCCAAGCTTCATGCTTGCATCTCTGTGGTCTGGGGTTCCCATGGGGAAAATTAGGGGTCAAAGTTAGGGGGGTGTTTCAGTTTCCACACCTGGCTGTGGCCTCCACGGTGAAGAGTTTCTGCTGGGATCCCTCGTTCACATTTGCAGAGATGTCGAATATTGTCTGTCCACCTTGGGACAACAAGAGGGCTAGAGGGGTTCTGGGGTCCCCATAAGATAGATTCTGGGGAGCATGGCCTGGAAGTCCTCAGGATGAATGTGATGCCCCCTTCCTCCTGGTTCTGGAGGAAAAGGGCCTGGGGCATAGCTGCATCCCCTCCCGACTTTCTGGACAGCCTGAATCCCAGTCTTCAGTGCTGGGTTCTGGGTCTCCTCTCTCTTGTCAACTCCTTGTGAGTTGTGCCATGTACCCTATCCCTCAGCTTCTCATGTCTGCACCAGCGCGTCTGCCCATATCTCTATCTGGGCCTCAGCCTTGTGCTGGATGCTGACCCCTCGATGTACCCTCCCATCCACCGGGTCCCATGCTGGCCTCAACATCTCCCCATACCTGCTCCTGGGTCCCCATCTCAGGGATGATGTCGTTTCTGGGGCCCTCAGAAGGGCACTGGTTAGAAACGCACCCTGTCGCCATTCCAGAGGCTTCTTGCTGCCCCCTGCTGCCCCGTTCACCCGCACTCACTCAGGAGAATGGTGATGTCAGGCGCTGGCTTCGCGTCCCCAGACACACAGCTGACCACATACTCCTGCCCAGCTACCCAGGTGACCAGAGTGCCTGCCTCTGGGGTCAGCTGGAGCACCTTGGGGGGAACTAGTGAGAAGGGTCTGGGGTAAGCTTCCAGCACTGAGAAGGATTTGAGGATTGGAGTTCGGTACCCAGGGGCTGGGAGAGGAGAGGCTGGGGGCTTGGACTCCTGGGTCCTGGGGTAGGATAGGGCTGGAAGCCCAGACTCGTGGGTCCTGGGGGTCTCTCACCCATACCCAAGATGGAGAGGATCACTCTGGGAGACAGGAGCTCGGGCCCTGTCTCGGAGCGGCCAACCTGGCACTCATACTGGGCATCATCGCTGAGGTCACAGGCCTCGATGTGCAGGTGGAATTCGCCTGCAGGGGGAGCCTGAGGTCATGGCCACAGCCTCCGCTGGTGGCTGAGGGTCTCAGGCTCTGATCTCTTACCTTTAGCAGGGTCCCCTTCCAGGCGGTACCTCGGGAAGCCTGGGATCCTGGGGTCGGGGCCCAGGAGCAGCCCATCTTTGGCCCACTGCACCGCACTGCCAGGGGTGCTGACCCCGCACTGCAGCTCCACTGAGGCCCCCTCCACCACCGTCAGGTTTTCGGGCAGGGCCCAGAAGCCCCGGGGAACAGAGGCAGGAATTGCCAACTGTGCCAGGCCTGGGGACACAGTGGGGTGCGAGGAAAGGGCAGAGGGTCTATCTAGGGAAGGCAAGTGGGAAATGGGGGCCACTCGGCACTGGGTACAAGGCTGAGATTCCACTCACCTGCAGTCAGCAGCTCCAGGAGCAGCAGAGGAGCCCTGAGCAGCGTCCCTTGGGCCATCGCCAGTCCCCCTACGGTGGCCCCAAAGGTGCCCTCTGCCAGCCACCTGAGTCTGTCTCCGGCTTCCTCTGGGCCCTTCTCTCTGTGTCTCTGCCTCCTGCCTTTCTTATCTCTCTTTCCGTCACTCTCCTCCCTGTCTCTCTGTTTTCCTCTCCCCCGTGAGTGTCTCTCTATCTCTGCCTCGCTGTCAGTCTCAATCTCTAGGTCTCTTTCTCTGTCTCTTTAAAAACCGTTTTTTCTTTTTTTAGAGACAGAGTCTAGCTACGTTGGGCAGGTTGGTCTTGAACTCAGCCTCAAGCCATCCTCCTGCCTTGGCCTCCCCAAGTGCTGGGATTACAGGGATGAGCCACCTCGCCCAGCCTGTCTCTTTATCTTTCCACCTTTCTCTCCCCGTCTAAGGCGTTTTCTCCCCCTTCGTCTCTGTCTTTTCCTGTCTCTGTCTCTCTCTGAGTCTCTATCTTCTCTCCTGCCACCCCTCACCCCTGCTTCTTGTCTCACTACTCACAGCCCCTCAAGAAGGACCCATGGCCCAGAGTCCAACAGGCCTCAGGAGCCCAGGAAAGCGATGAGGCTGATGCAGGCACTGGCAGAGTCGGCCCTGCTCTCTGACCCAGTGTGAGCTCATCCTCAGAGCACAGCCTCCCCCACGTGCCCTCCAGAGCTCCCAGATCCAGCCTCTGTCCAGCAGGCTCCTCCCATCCGGGCTGGAGCGGGAAATCCCCTGTCAGCACATGCCAGGCGCATTCCTCGGTGCCTCCCCAGCCTCCATGACCCAAGTCCTGGCTTAGGCTGGGAAAACGGGAGAGGTCAGATTTGGGTGGTCTCCCAGCTCAGAGGGGAGCAGCCAGCTGGGCTCTCAGCTCTTCCCTGCCTTGATACATGACCTTGGCAAGTCCCTTTCTTCCTTTCTTTCTATTTTTTATTTTTTATTTTTTTTCTTGAGATAGTCTTGCTCTGTTGCTCAGGCTGGAGTTCAGTGGTATGATCTTGGCTCACTGCAACCTCCACCTCCCAGGTTCAAGCAATTCTCCTGCCTCAGCCTCCCGAGTAGCTGGGATTATAGGCACATGCCACCATGCCCAGCTAATTTTTGTATTTTTAGTAGAGACGGGATTTTGCCACGTTGTCCAGGCTGGTCTGGAACTCCTGACCTCAGGTGATCTGCCCACCTCGGCCTCTCAAAGTGCTGGGACTACAGGCGTGAGCCACCGCGCCCAGCCTTCCTTCCCTTCTTGAGTAGACATCAGCGCTTCAATGACGTCAGGGATCTCTGCTGGGGAGTATGCAAGAGTGAGCATGAGAGGCTGGGAGCGTGTGGGAGAGGGAAAGTAACTGCGTGTGCACAGGGGTGTGAGAGTGGGGAAGGTGAGAGTGAATCGTGATCCGTAATAAGCACGTGGAGATTGTGCACGTGACAGTGTCTCAAGTGGGATTGCACGGGGTGTGGGCAGGAGTAAGAGGCAGAGTCCAAGTCTGCCAGCCCGCAGTGTGGGTGCAGCGTGAGCCCAGAGTGGGTGCCCTTTGGCAAGGACTGTGTGAGCTTTCTTCTGTCTCTTTTTCTTGCCCTCTCCCCCATCTCTTCTTTTCTTCTTTATACATATATGTGTGTGTGTGTGTGTGTGTGTGTGTGTGTATATGTATATATGTATATATATATCCCTCCCTCTGTCCATCTTGATTTATCTTTCTTTTTTTTTTTTTTTGTAGAGACAGGGTTTCATCCTGTTGGCCAGTCTGGTCTTGAGCTCCTGACCTCGTGATCCGCCCGCCTCGGTCTCTCAAAGTGCTGGAATTACAGGCGTGAGCCGCCGTGCCTGGCCTATCTTTCTTTCTTTTGAGATGGGATCTTGGTCTGTTGCCCAGGCTGGAGGGCAGTGGCATGATCATGGCTCACTGCAGCCCCAACTTAATGGGCTCAAGCGATCCTCCTGCCTCAGCTTCCTGAGTAGCTGGTTAAAAAAAAATTATTTTGTAGAGACAGGGTCTTGCTCTGTTGCCCAGGCTGGAGTGCAGTGGTGTGATCATGGCTCACTGCAGCCTCAACCTCCCGGGCTCAAGTGTTTTTTCCTCCTTAGCCTCCTCAGTATCTGGGACTACATGTCCCAATCACCACTCTGGCTAATTTTTAAAATGCTTTTGTAGAGACAGGGTCTTGCTGTGTTGCCAGGGTAGCCTGGAACTCCTGGGCTCAAGCAATCCTCCCATCTCTGCCTCTCCAAGTACTGGGATTACAGGCATAAGCCACTGCACCCAGCCCTTGGCTTGTCTTTCTTTTATTTTTATTTATTTATTTATTTTTAGGCGGAGTTTTGCTCTTGTTGCCCAGGCTGGAGTGCAATGGTGCAATTTCAGCTGACTGCAACCTCTGCCTCCAGGGTTCAAGCAATTCTACTGCCTCAGCCTCTTGAGTAGCTAGGATTACAAGCATTCGCCACTATGCCCGGCTAATTTTTTTGTGTTTTTAGTAGAGACGGGGTTTCACCATGTTGGTCAGGCTGGTCTTGAACTCCTGACTGCAGGTGATCTGCCTGCCTCGGCCTCCCAAAGTGCTGGGATTATAGGTGTGAGCCATCGCGCCCGGCCAATTTATCTTTCTATCTTTCTCCGTCTGTTTGAAACTCTCTGTATTAAGCGGTTAAATCTCAGTCACTCTTTATTCCACTGTGTCTCTCTGTCTCTACATGTCTCTGTTCTTCTGTTTCTCTGTCTGTTCTCACCTCTGTCACTCCCCTCACCCCAAACTCTGTCTCACACACACCAGGAGCTCCATAAATATTTGTTCTTAGCCACACTGACCGCTCCTCTTTCTCTTACATGTCTCTCCATCTCCAAGTGGCTCTGCTCATCACATCCCTGAATTGTATAACCATATGCTGGCGGGCTTGCCCTCCCTGCACGCACATACACTCGCCTCGGATAAGCTTCTTCTGCCTGCTTATCTCCTGCAGGAATTGGAAATGCTAGTTTTCTCCCCGCCTCCCTGAGATCTCCTGCCCCATCTCATTCCCCAGAAACCAGGTGAAGCATCTGGCTTGAGCCCCCAGCTTCATCCTTGATGCTGCCCTTCCCTCTTCCCTCACATGCTCGACTCCTTGCCCTCCTCCCACCTCCCCTCTCCCAACTGCCCCTTACACCCCCTGGGAAATGGGCTGGGTGCCCAGCTGAGCTGCGGGGGCGGCTCTGTCCTGGGGGCCCTCACCAGATGGTGTCCCTAGGGGCCAGAGTGTGGAGCTGTCCCTTGCTGGAACCTTTAATTAGCACAAAGCTTCCACCCTCCACCTTGGCTGTTTTCCTTCTTCGAATGCTCCTGGGACTTTGGGTTCTCCATTTTTTCATGCCCAGAGCCCTAGAGAGACAGGAAGGGGAAGCAGTGTCAAGTGTCTGGAAAAACAGCCCGACTACTTGGGTTCCTCCCCAGGACTCAGGAGTTCTGGCCCCATGTTCATCCTATTTCAAAATCCAGGCACTAGATATGCCACATAGAAGCCAGGAGTATAGGCCTCCAGATCCCTCCCTTCTCAGACCCTGGGATCTCAGTCCCTTCTCTCCAAGGACTCAGGAATTTGGGCCTCTGATCCTTCTGCCCACCCTACCAGCCCCCACACCTCCTCCTACACACACACACACACACACACACACACAGAGGACTTAGGACAGATGTTCACCGTCTGATTTCCAAATCCTCCTGGGCCTGTGTGGGGGTGGGGAGAGACTGGTGGTTAAATCCACTGACTCTAAGACTTAAGACCAGATATTCTGACCCCTGTCACCCTCTTCCAAGTGCACCATGCTGCAGGCAGGAGACCTAGGAACTGAGTCTCCAGCCTCTCAAGGAACCAGAAGATCAGGCCATCAGTGTCTCAGCCAGCAAAGGCCTAAACCACCAGTCCCTTACAATCCTGTAAGTCCAACCCCACCCCCAACCCCACCCCGCCATTTAGGGACGCAAGAGTTTGAGCCCAAGAACAGCCAAGAATCTGAATGTGGACCCCCCAGTTCCTACGGGTCCAGGAATGTCAGAGCAGGGTCCCAGCCCCCCAGCCCTCCTTCAGGCTGCTCGGGGTCCCTCCCACCTGCTCGGCCAGCTGCGCAGCGTGGGAACGCCCCAGCTGGGCTGCATGGAGCCGTCAGGACAAGCTGCGCGGTTCCCAGACTCCCTGCCTGCCCCGGCCCGGCACCGCCGCCTCCCAGCCGTCGCCCGGCAACCAGGCCGAGGGGCCCGGCAGGCCCAGTGGGGAGAGGGGCTGGGTCGGGACTGCAGGGTCCTGGGAAAGGAGGGGCTGGGGGCCTGGATTCCTGGGTCTTAGGACACGCTGCAGTTTGCAGCAGTTACAAGGGAACAGAGGGATATTTTGAGGAGGGATTTTGAGGCTGGGGGAGTCGAAACAGGGGTCCCAGCTGTCCCCCAGGCACTGGCATGCCCTCTTCCCGATCCGCAGGCCCGGGGGAGCCCCGGATCCCGCCTCCCCCAGGACGCGGATACTGGCGAGGCCCCAGGGGCTCCCATTTATAGCTCGGTTTCCACTGAGCGCAGTCCCTCCAGGACCTGGGCTGAGCAAGTTTCTTCCACTCTCTCCCTTCCCTCCTCCTCACCCCCATGCCTGCCCCCAAACCCCGGCAGGGCGCAGGTGTCCAACCCAGCCGGGACCCCCTCCTCGAATCCAGGTGTTCCGGCTCCCAGACCCCAATTGAGCTGGGGTCGCCCTCCCGCCGGGGACCCCGCCCTGCGTCCTCCATTCATTCCGTCCGGCCTCGAGGGTTTCTCAATGGGAAGAGGGCGGAGCTCCGGGGGGCGGATCGGGGCGGGGCGAGCGGGATCTGGCCCTCTTGGGGTCTCCCAGAGACCCAGGGCGCGGAACTGGCAAGCGTTACAGAGCGTCAGAGGCTGCAGATGAGCAGCCTTGGAGGACTCCAAGGCTAGAGACAGGGGCTCTCTAGGCTGGGGAGAAGAGTCGAGCGCGAAGGGGGCTCCAGACCAGGGTGACAGGAGGTGTGCTTCTGAAAAAGAACTTGGCAGGGAGGCCCGTACGACGGCAAACCTCGTGAACCTTGGGAGACACACGCTCAGGATGCGGGGCCCCGCCCTCCTCATCCTCCTCATCTGCTTCAGAGGGCGTGCAGGTACCTCGCGAGGGGAGCGGAGGAATATGGGGTGTGGGGAGGGGTTGCTTGCGGACTGCCACTTCACTAGGGAGAATGGGGCTGGGGCTGGGACTCCTGGATCCTGAATGAGGGGGCTCTAGAAGGTGCTAGGCTCAGCCCTGCTGCCCCCTCCATTCTCCTAGGCCCGTCGCCCCATTTCCTGCAACAGCCGGAGGACCTGGTGGTGCTGCTGGGGGAGGAAGCCCGGCTGCCGTGCGCTCTGGGCGCCTACTGGGGGCTGGTCCAGTGGACTAAGAGTGGGCTGGCCCTAGGGGGCCAACGCGACCTGCCAGGTAAGGCTGTTCTCTCCACGCTGGGACGGGCCGGCTAGGAGTGGAGGTCCTAGGCTCGGCTGTATCTGAAGTTTCTATTTTGACATTTTCAAGTTTGGGAAATGGATGGGCTCGGGTAAACATTTAGAACTCCACATTTTTGAGCTGTTTCTTTGGGGGTGACCCATAGAGTTTGAGAATTATCATGTTATTGTGAAATAGTACATAGGCCACGTGCGGTGGCTCACACCTGTAATCCCAGCGCTTTGGGAGGCTGAGGCCAGAGGGTCACTTGAAGCCAGGAGTTTGAGACCAGTCTGGGCAACATAGCAAGACCTTATCTCTACTCTCTGTGTGAGTGTGTGTGTGTGTGTGTGTGTGTGTGCGTGCGTGTGTGCGTTTTTTTTTTTTTTTAAACAAATTAGCCAGGCGCGGTGGTGTGCATCTGTAGTCCTAGTCGGGAGGCTGAAGTGGGAGGCTTGCTTGAGCCCAGGAGTTCAAGGCTACATGGTCAAGCCACTGCAGGGTCTCACCATTGCTCATCAAATGGCTCATTACTGTGGCCATGCTAAAGCCACTGCACTCCAGGCAATGGTGAGATCTGTGGAAAGAAAGAGAGAAAGAGAGAGAGAAGGGGAGAAGGAGAGAGAGAGAGAGAAAACATAAATGCCAAAAAGTACAGTAAACAAATAAAAGACACTCACACAGCCAATACTCAAGTCCACTGCTAGCTCCCCAGAAGCTCCCCAGAAATATTCCTGTCCCCTGTCATAGCACGCCTCTCCCTCACTCCAGAAGCAGTATCTAACCTAACTTTTATGGCAATCATTTTCTTGCTTTCCTTTCTGACTTTATTACCCCCAAGTTTGCAGTGACTCTAGGTTAGGAGGAAGTTAGAGCTTCTCTGGGCCCAGTACACAGTTTCTAATAGTGTCTCACCACCAAGGGTGTGGGCCAGTTTTCCAATGGGGGATGCTAGGGGTTGGAGGCCTGAGGCCAGGATCACAGAACCATGGCATGCTGACCGCATCCTCCCTGACTCCAGGGTGGTCCCGGTACTGGATATCAGGGAACACAGCCAAAGGCCAGCATGACCTCCATATTAGGCCTGTGGAGCTAGAGGATGAAGCATCATATGAATGTCAGGCTACCCAAGCAGGCCTCCGCTCAAGACCAGCCCAACTGCACGTGCTGGGTGAGGACCTCGCGCATTTGTCCCCTGGGAGCCCAAGGGGGCAGCCAGTACTAGCTGGGAGTATCAGACCCAGGGAGCCCATGGGAGTGGTCAATTGGAGCTGAGAAGATCAGGATCCATCTCTGACCCCAAATCCACCTTGCAGTTCCCCCAGAAGCCCCCCAGGTGCTGGGCGGCCCCTCTGTGTCTCTGGTTGCTGGAATTCCTGCGAACCTGACATGTCGGAGCCATGGGAATGCCCGTCCTACCCCTGAATTGCTGTGGTTCCGAGATGGGGTCCGGTTAGATGGAATCACCTTCCATCAGGTCAGGTCCAAATTCCTGTGCTAGCCTTTGCCCATTCAGGGAAACTTGGGGTCCACTCTGACCACAGGCTCATCCAGAGGAGAAGAAGACATGGGAGGGCAGGGGTTCAAGGGTTTGGACTTTTGGAATATGATACAGGGGAAAGATTCTAGGGCCAGACCACCTGGGTTCAAATCATGGCTCAGCTACTTGCTAGTTCATTGATCTATTAAGTTAGTTAACCTCTCTGTGCCTCAGTTGCCTTATCTATACAATCGGGATAATAATAGCATGCATGTCATAGGGTATTGTGAGAATTAAATAAATTCCCATAAATGCCCAGAAGAGTGCCCAACACATAGTGAGCACTATATAAGTAAGGCAAGTTTGTCCAACCTGTGGCCCATGGGTCTGGACTCCCACATGTGGCCCAACACAAATTGGTAAGCTTTCTTAAAACGTTATGAGACTTTTTGTAATTTTTTAGCTCATCAGATATCATTAGTGTTAGTATGTGTGGCCCAAGACAATTCTTCTTCCAATGTGGTTCAAGGAAGCCAAGAGATTGGACACCCCTGATATAAGGGGTAGATGGTATTACTATTGTTCTCCATCCCTCCAGACCCTGCTGAAGGAAGGGACCCCTGAGGCAGTGGAGAGCACCTTAACCCTGACTCCTTCCAGCCATGATGATGGAGCCACCTTGGTCTGCAGGGCCTGGAGCCAGGCCCTGCCCGAGGGGAGGGACACAGCTATCACACTGAGCCTGCAGTGTGAGTGCAGCCGGCCCTGGGAAAGAGGGGTGTGGGGCCCTGACTCCTGGGTATGAGGAAGGAGGGGACTGTGGTCCCTGGGGAACCAGGAAACTGGAGCCAGGACTCCTGGATCTAAAAGAGCAGGAGAGGACCGAGTATGGTGGCTCATGCCTGTATTCCCAGCACTTTGAAAGGTCACAGTGGGCGGATCACCTGAGGTCAGGAGTTTGAGACCAGTCTGGCTAATATGTTGAAATCCCATCTCTACTAAAAATACAAAAATTAGCTGGGCGAGGTAGCACATGCCTGTAATCCTAGCTACGTGGGAGGCTGAGGCAGGAGAATCACTTGTACCTGGGAAGCAGAGGTTGCAGTGAGCCAAGATAGTGCCACTGCACTTCAGCCTTGGTGACAGAGTGAGACTCTGAGCAGGAGAGGACAGATGGCTGGGGTCCCTGGAGAAAGAGGAAGCTGGGCCTGGACTCCCACATCTGGGAGAGTAGGAGAGGACAGAAGGCTGGCACATTGGGGTACCTGGAGGAACTTGCAACTGAAAGCCTAGACTCCTGGCTCAAAGGGAGAAGAGGACTAGGGGCCCAGACTCCTGGGGTGGAGGAACTAGGGACTGGACCCCTAGGCCAGTGACAGAGGTGTTCCTGGTCCTGACCATCGTTCCACCCTCACAGATCCCCCAAAGGTGACTCTGTCTGCTGAGCCACACACTGTACAGGAGGGAGAGAAGGTCACTTTCCTGTGCCATGCCACAGCCCAGCCTCCTGTCACAGGCTACAGGTGAGGATGAAGACCACCTCTCCCCAGCCCCAAGATGAGCTTGGGAAGGGCTGGGACCAGAGTAGGTGTGCCGGAGAGCAGGGACAACACTAACTGCGCCACCACTTCCTCAGGTGGGCAAAAGGGGGCTCCCCGGTGCTCGGGGCCCGCGGGCCAAGGTTGGAGGTCGTGGCAGATGCCTCGTTCCTAACTGAGCCAGTTTCCTGCGAGGTCAGCAACGCCGTGGGTAGCGCCAACCGCACCACTGCGCTGGATGTGCTGTGTGAGCGTGGGCAGGGCTGTGGGTGTGATCAAATGTGGGCGTGACTTTCAGGGCTGTTGGGGCGGCACCTGGAGGGGCGGGGCCGGGAGAGTGGGCGTGGATTATTAGGAGGAGGAGGAGCGTGTGAACTTGGGGTTTATTCTTGCGCCCTAGAGGGTGTCGTGTTTCTGTGGGGCTGATCCTGGGTCAGGGGCTGCATTCCGCCCTGGCCATGTGACCCCTCGTCTCCCTCGTCCAGTTGGGCCGATTCTACAGGCAAAGCCTGAGCCCGTGTCCGTGGACGTGGGGGAAGACGCTTCCTTCATCTGTGCCTGGCGCGGGAACCCGCTTCCACGCGTAACCTGGACCCGCCGCGGTGGCGCGCAGGTGCAACCCTAAATCTGAGGCAGTAGCTGGCGGGGAACCGGGTTTCCTTGCAAATCCGGCTTCTGACGCACCTTCCCTGTCGCAGATGCTGGGCTCTGGACCCACGCTGCGCCTTCGGTCGGTGGGGCCCGAGGACGCAGGTGACTATGTGTGCAGGGCTGAGCCTGGGCTCTCGGGCCTGGGGGGCGGCGCCGCGGAGGCTCGCCTGACGGTCAACGGTGAGAAGGCGGGGCTTCCTAGAGCACCTGGCGGGCCCTCGGATTGGGAGTGAACGGGGGAGCGGGGGGGACCAGGCCTAATGCAGTGGGAGTGGCCTGGAAAGAGCTTTATACCAAGCGGGGCATGGAGACTGGACCTAACGAAGGCGAGGCTTTTAGGGGAATCTGAGTTTGGAAACGGCGTGGCCTGATTGGATGAGAGTGCCTTGGCCTGGCCCGGCTTTGTTATAGTCTTTGGGGCAAGACCTCTCCTGAGTGACCCACTGTATCCATCCCAGCTCCTCCAGTAGTGACGGCCCTACACTCTGCGCCTGCCTTCCTGAGGGGCCCCGCCCGCCTCCAGTGTCTGGTTTTCGCCTCTCCCCCCCCAGACGCTGTGGTAAGGAAATGTCACTCCACTCGTGACCCATCCAGCCGTGATCCCTGACCTCCCACCTGGCCCCCTGAAACTGCTGTGACCGTCTCTGACTTCCCAGACATCATCACTCCCCCTTCTTCCCCCACTCCTCAGTCTCCTCAGTGTCCTTCCTCTTTTGTGCCCCCAGGTCTGGTCTTGGGATGAGGGTTTCCTGGAGGCAGGGTCTCGGGGCCGCTTCCTGGTGGAGACATTCCCTGCCCCGGAGGGCCATGAGGGACAGGGTCCGGGCCTGATCTCTGTGCTACACATTTCGGAGACGCAGGAGTCTGACTTTAGCAGGAGCTTTAACTGCAGTGCCCGGAACCGACTGGGCGAGGGAGGTGCCAGGGCCAGCCTAGGCCGTAGAGGTGAGACCCCAGCCTGAGGACTCCAAACTTGGAGAGTCTAAACCCCACAAATACAGGAATTCCCCCAACCGAGGGCTGCCAAACCTCAGACCCTCAAATGCAGAGACCTCCAAACCTTGGGAGTCTCGAAACTGTGGACTCATGGATTTCCAGGACCCCGCAACCACAAATGCCTTCACATTTGGAATCCTAAACTGAGAGACCCCTCACACTGAGGGGCCCCAAAAAAGGAACCTCCAACGATTGCAAAGCAAATTGCAAAGTAAAGGACCCTCAAACTCTAAGACTCCCTAAAGCCAGAGAATTCAAACTCACATACTTGCAAAATTCAAAGACCCAAATTCAAGGGTCTTTGACTCTCCAAATGTGAGAACTTCTCAACCCAGGGATCCCAAACTCAATCCCTGAGCCCCCGTTTCCTGGTTCCCCCTCAGCCTTCTCAGGATGTCCCCTCTGCTCCCTGCAGACTTGCTACCCACTGTGCGGATAGTGGCCGGAGTAGCCGCTGCCACCACGACTCTCCTTATGGTCATCACTGGGGTGGCCCTCTGCTGCTGGAGCCACGGCAAGGGTCAGTGCCTGAGCTCCGCCCCTGCTCCTCAGTCCCCAACCCCACACACACCCTAACCCCACACACACCCAGTGACCTGACCTGGCCTTGGGCCCTGGCTGCAGTCCTGTAGGTGGCCTTCAGGTTTCCACCCCGGAACCGGGCTTAGCTCTCCTCAAGCCCTAACTCGACCTTCCCAGGGTCACGCTCCTCGGCCTGGGAAGGATTCTCATTGGTTCCCAACAGCCCCACCCGATCCACCTCGTTGGTTCCCAGTCCTCTCTCTTCCCGCTTATTGGTCTGCACACACTGTCACCCCGCCCATCACTAACTCCGCCCCTCGCTGTTCGTCAGCCTCCGCCTCTTTCCCGGAGCAAAAGAACCTGATGCGAATCCCAGGCAGCAGCGACGGCTCCAGTTCGCGAGGACCCGAGGAAGAGGAGACGGGCAGCGGCGAGGACCGGGTAGGATGCCACGGTCCCCAGACACTACTGTGCCTCCAGACCCAAGTAATAGCCCAGTCCCAAAAGGGTCCCCAAACTCAAATGGGGCTCTAAGGCTGGGCGTGGTGGCTGACGCCTGTAATACCATTTTGGGAGGCGGAGACACTAGGATCACTTAAGGCCAGGAATTAGAAGCCGGCCTGGGCAGCATAGTGGGACTCCATCTCTACAAAAATACAAAATAAAATAAAAAATGAACCGGGTATGGTGACACACGCCTATAGTCCCAGCTACTCAGGACACCGAAGTGGACCTGGAGAGGCAGCAAGGAGCTATGATTGCACCATACACTCCGGCCTGGGCGACAGAGCAAGACCCCGTCTCTATGAATTTTTGTCGTTTTATTTTTTTGTTTTTTGACAGAGTCTCCCTCTATCACCCAGGCTGGAGTGCAGTGGCACAATCTCGGCTCACTGCAACCTCCACCTCCCTGGTTCAAGCGATTCTCCTGCCTCAGCCTTCCAAGTAGCTGGGATTACAGGCACCTGCCACCACACCCAGCTGATTTTGTATTCTTAGTAGAGATGGAGTTTCCCCATGTTAGCCAGGCTGGTCTAGAACTTCTGACCTCAGGTGATCCACCCACCTCGACCTCCCAAAGAGCTGGTATTACAGGCATGAGCCACCATGCCCAGCCTGAGGGCTCTAGTCTTAACAATGACCTGAAACCCAAATGTCACCCAAGTCCATTCCCCTGACCCAGTTGTTCCCTAGGCCTAGTATATCCCCACAACCCCTTTTTTTTTTTTTTGAGACAGAGTCTTGCTCTGTCGTCCAAGCTGGAATGCAGTTGTACGATCCTGACTCACTGCAACCTCCACCTCCCAGTTCAAGTGAGTCTTGTTCCTCAGCTTCCTGAGTAGCTGGAATTACAAGCACCCACCACCTGTAACGATGCCTGGCTAATTGTTGCATTTTTAGTAGAGACGGGGTTTTGCCATGTTGACCAAGCTGGTTTCGAACTTCTGGCCTCAACTGATCCTCCCACCTCGGCCTCCCAAAGTGCTGGGATTACAGGCATGAGCCACTGCACTAGCCTCCCACGACCCTTTTATTGTTCTGAGTGCAGTCCCCAGCTCTGGTGCTCTTACTGTCTCCTGCCTGGCCTCCACTGGCTGGCCGAAGGTCCTTGGAGTCTGGCATTGGGGTGGGGGGATCCTCTGATTATTTCCTCTCACTAAGTTCCCTACCTCAGGGCCCCATTGTGCACACTGACCACAGTGATCTGGTTCTGGAGGAGGAAGGGGCTCTGCAAACCAAGGTGAGTGTTGGGAGGGGTGGGGCTCCCTCCTCTGTATCTCCATCTCTCTCCCACGCCTGTCCCCTCTGTTTTCCTTCTGTTGCCCCCAGAACTGGGACCCAGCTCCTCATCCCCCTCCTCCTACCCCCTGGGCCATCTTACCCAGCTCCCAGCTTCAGTTTGCCTATCTGTGGACTCTGCTCACACATCTGTCCCAGCCCCAGCCTCTGTCCGGAGCCCAGACTGGGGCTCGCTCTGCCTGTGCTCTCCTCATCACTGTCAAACCCCTTTCAGCCACCAGGTCCTACACTGGCCCCACATCTTCCCAAACCTGTCCTTCCTCTGGGGTCCTATCTCAGGACAGCCACATTGACCTTAGCCCATTTCCAGGCCAGAGCACTCCTCTCTCTCCTCTGCACATGCCATGTAACTAGCACATGCCATCATTTTTCTCTTTTTTTTTTTGAGATGGAGTCTTGCTCTGTTGCCCAGGCTAGAGTGCAGTGGCACAATCTCAGCTCACTGCAACCTCTGCCTCCTGGGTTCAAACCATTTTCCTGCCTCAGCCTCCCAAGTAACTGGCTAATTTTTTTTTTTTTTTTTTTTTTGGTAGAGATGGGGTTTTACCATGTTGGCCAGGCTGGTCTCGAACTTCTGAGGTCAGATGATCCGCCTGCCTCAGCCTCCCAAAGTGCTGTGATCACAGGCATGAGCCACCACGCCCGACCAACATGCCATTCTCTTAGCCCGAAACACTCCTACCTTCCTTTCCGTGTCTACCTAATTACCTCCTTTATTCCACCAGTCTCAGCTCAAACATTTCTTGCCCTAGAAAGCCCACGATTCTGTCATGACAGCCCGATCATTCTGCCTGTGTTCTGCCCATCACAGCCATGACCAGTCTGACCTGGGCTTCCCTATCCCACCCACTATGCTAAGGGCACCCCGATCACAGCCCCTGTCACTGCCTATGCCTTTCCCAGGCACAGCCCTGACCCCTCTGGGTGCTGTCTCATGGTTTGTCATTTCTCCCTTGGTGTGGGATCTCTGTGAGGACAGGGTCCACTTCTATCCTAGTGACATGTCTTACAGCAGCAACACAGGGTGTGACACTGAATCAAAGCCTAGGGGCTGCCGGGCAGGCGAGTGCCTCTGTCCTGTTCCCTCTGCACCTTCCACTCCGACACCCCCTCAGGCAGGCCTGTATCCCTCCGTCTCTGCCTTTCTCTGCCTATATCCTGTCCCTTTGCCTCTTGTCACTGTTCCTCCATCTCACTTTCTGTCTCTCCCAGTCCTTGTGTGTCTCTGCCCACTCCTGTCTCTTTTTGTCTCTCTCAAGTTCTGGTCTATTTCAGTGTGTCTCTCCATCAGTGACCCTTCCCCCCGCCACCACCCTGAACCCTCACACACCTAACTGAGTCCCATTTGTCCCCTCAGGACCCAACTAACGGTTACTACAAGGTCCGAGGAGTCAGTGTGAGCCTAAGTCTTGGCGAAGCCCCTGGAAGAGGCCTCTTCCTGCCACCCACCTCCCCCCTTCGGCCCCCAGGGACCCCTACCTTCTATGACTTCAACCCACACCTGGGCATAGTTCCCCCCTGCAGACTGTACAGAGCCCAGGCAGGCTACCTCACCACACCCCACCCTCGGGCTTTCACCAGCTACATCAAACCCACATCCTTTGGACCCCCAGATCTGGCCCCCGGGACTCCCCACTTCCCATATGCTGCCTTCCCCACACCTAGCCACCCGCGCCTCCAGACTCATGTGTGACATCTCTGCAATGGAAGAGTCCTGGGATCTCCAACTTGCCATAACGAAGTGTCCTGATTTCTGAGGAGCCAGGACAAGTTGGCAATCTTACTCCTCTAAAACTGAACACTGGGGGGAGGGAAGGATCATGACAATTGCCAGGAGCATTGGGGATAGTCAGCTCAGCCAAAGGGGATGCCCCAAGTGGGAGCAACATGGCCGCCCAACATGCCCACCTATTCCCTGGTGTAAAAGAGATTCCAGATGGCAGGTAGGCCCTTTGACTAGAGATAGGGACAGGGCAGCAGGTGTTGGGAGTTTGGGGCAGGGATGGGAGTTGTTTCTGGCCACTGAAAGAAGATCTTTCAAGATGACCATCTGCATTGAGAAGAAAGGTAGCATAGGATAGATGAAGATGAAGAGCATACCAGGCCCCACCCTGGCTCTCCCTGATGGGAAGTTTGCTCGGCCAATGGAAGTGCAGCCAAGATGGCCATATACTCCCTAGGAACCAAAGACGGCTACCATCTTGATTCCACTTTCCTTAAAGACTTAGAAAAGAGTGCGTGCCTGTAATCCCAGCTACTCAGGAGGCTGAGGCAGGAGAATCCTTGAACCTAGGAGGTGGAGGTTGCAGTGAGCCAAGATTGTGTCATTGCACTCCAGCCTGGGCAATAAGATTGAAACTCCATCTCAAAAAAAAAAGACTTAGAAAGACTTGGACCCAAGGAGTGGGGATATGGTGAGAATTATCACTGTGGGGGCAAAGGGGAATCTCTAGATAAAAATATTTATGTTTAATAATAAAGAAAAATCAAAAAGGCAAATGTGTCTTAGGGAGTCTACTGGCATTATTACCCTCCATCAAGGAAGGGTCCATTAGACCTGTCCCAAGGTCCCTGCTCTACCCTAGCCTATGAGGTGGCTGTAGGAGTAAAACTGTGAGCCACCTGTCAGTCTCTTGCTATCTGCAAACTACTCTAGGCTTTTTTTTTTCTTCTTGAGACAAGGTCTGGCTCTATGACCTAGGCTGGAGTACACTGGCATAATCTCAGCTCACTGCTACCTCTGCATCCTGGGCTCAAGCCATCCTTCCACCTCAGCCTCCCAAGTAGCTGGGACTACAGGTGCATGCCACCACATCCAGCTATTTTTTGTATTTGTTTGTAGAGACAGGGTTTCACCATATTGGCCAGGCTAGTCTTGAACTTGTGAGCTCAAGTGATCAGCCTATCTCAGCTTCCCAAAGTGCTGGATTACAGGCACCACGCCTGGTCTAGGCTCTTTTATTTTATTATTATTATTTTTTGAGACGGAGTCTCAGTCTGTCACCCAGGCTAGAGTGCAGTGGTGTGATCTTGCCTCAAAACAACTTCCACCTCCCATGCTTCAAGTGATTCTTCTGTCTCAGCCTCCCAATAGCTGGGATTACAGGCACCCGCCACCCCGCCTGGCTAATTTTTGTATTTTTAGTAGAGATGGAGTTTCACCATGTTGGCCAGGCTGATCTCAAACTCCTGACCTCAAGTGGATAGGCCCAGTTAGGCCTCCCAAAGTGCTGAAATTACAGGCAAGAGCCAGTGTGCCTGGCCATGGGCTCTTTTAATATACATCTTCACACACACACACACACACACACACACACACACACACACACGTTGCAAACAGAAACAGACATACACATGGGCATGTATGCACAGACACACAAACAGATGTCCACACAGTTGTACACATGTGACAGGGCTGACCCAGGGGTCCTGGAGAAGACAGAATACTACACTCTCATTAGAGGAGGCAAACAAGTGAGTCCTGAAGCGGGGCAGGGAAGGGGAGACTATGGGTAGGAAAATGACAATCCCCTGGTCCTTACAGCAAGGGCGGAGGTCCAGACCCTAATCCTGAGGCCCTGCATCCACAGTGGGCATGATGCTGGTGCCTGCTTAGGTGATCCTTAAAGAAAGGTCCTGGGGGCTGTGGTTCATGGATCCTTGAGCTAGGAGTTAAAGGTACACGCCCCTGGGACCCTTGGGAAGCAGAGCAGGAAGACTGAACTCCTGGGTCTGAGGGAGAATGTCCTGGGGGCTTGGTCTCCGGTCCTGAGAAGAAACCTAGCGCCCTGACTCCTGGATCTGAAAGAGGAGGGGACTGGGTCTCACCCTCCCCTGCTGCTTTCTTGATTGGGGACATTTTGGAGACCTATATTCCTGAGCCCTCAACAGAGGAATTTACTAGGGTACGAGGGTCGCCGATGCTTGCATCCTTGGAGAAGGACAAAACTAATTCTGTGTATCTGGGTCGAAGAGGATGAGTCCTGCGAGATGGCTCAAAATTCACAACGGGCGGAGCCCGTAGCCGGACTCCTGGCTGAGCCCTTCAAGGGGCGGGACGCCTGGAATCTCGAGGGGCGGGGGCCTGGCGCAGGCTCCCGCCTGGGGTTCCCGAGCGGTTCCACTCTGCGCGGAGCCGCCACGCTATTGTCCTGGCCAGGAAGGCGGGGCCGGCGCGGGGCGGGGCTGGCGGCGCCGGCGCAGCCCGGGGGCGGCGGGAGGAGGAGGTGGCGGCGGTGGCTCTGGGAGCTCCTGTCACCGCTGGGGCCGGGCCGGGCGGGAGTGCAGGGGACGTGAGGGCGCAAGGGCCGGGACATGGGGCCCGCCAGCCCCGCTGCTCGCTGTCTGGGTCGCCGCCGGGGCCAGCCGCCGCTACCGCTGCCGCTGCTGCTGCCACTATTGCTGCTGCTTCTGCGCGCGCAGCCCGCCGTCGGGAGCCTGGCCGGTGGGAGCCCCGGCGCGGCCGAGGTGAGGCCGGGCCGGGTCCTGGGGGATGGGGGAAGGGGCGGGACCGGGCCTCTGGACGCCGGGGCGGACATGTCCAGGGCCGAAAGCGCGGTCTTTCCAGCCAGGTGGTCAGCCCCCATGCGCCCCCAAACACATTTATGAACCCAGGGCTCCAGGCCCCAGCTCCCCCATCATTTGACGTCCCAGCCCCCTCCCACCC
Source organism: Cebus imitator (assembly GCF_001604975.1). Taxonomy (NCBI): domain Eukaryota; kingdom Metazoa; phylum Chordata; class Mammalia; order Primates; family Cebidae; genus Cebus; species Cebus imitator. Next base: position 81,182 of record NW_016108294.1, read on the forward strand.
CGAGCAAAGGAGCTGCTCTATTTAGAGCCCTTGGTCCCAGAAGTCCAGCCCCCTCTCCAGACCCAGGTGACTCGGCCCCGGCCCCCTCCCGCCTGGACATAGGACCCGCCAAGCAGTAAGGCACTTAGATCCAAAAATCCAGACCCCTTGTATCCTCTGGACCCATATGGGGGCCCTCGCAGCCTCCCAGGACCCAGGAGTCCAGTCCTCCAGTCACCGCCCACCCCAACCAGATGTAGCTCCTCAGTCCTCAAGGACCTGGTGTCCAGGACTGCAGGCCCCTGAAGCCAGGCCTTGTCAGCTTTGCACCCTGCAACCGGAGCCTGAGCAGGGGATGGAGGGAGGAGGGGCCAGAACGCCTGGGTTCTGGCCTCCTCCTCCGCGACTCAGGTTTAACCCCTTCGGGCTCCAGCGCGACCGCGCTGGGGTGGGGGCGGAGTCTGTCTCCGCGGCAACAAGGCCGAGAGAATCCCGGAGGACCCGGGTAGCCATAGCAACGGGAGAGCTGGGGCGCCCCCGCCCTACGGGAGCTGTTTCCCAGGGAACGGTGCCTCCATGGAGGCGGGTGTGCGGTGCTTGGGGGAGGTGGCTGGTGCTGGAGGTCTCGGTTCTAGGGAGCAAAGAACCAGAGGACCCTCGTGCCAACGTCCCCCGGGCCCTCACTGTCCCCTCCACTTCCATTCAGGCCCCGGGGTCGGCCCAGGTTGCCGGACTATGCGGGCGCCCAACCCTTCACCGGGACCTGCGCACCGGCCGCTGGGAACCAGACCCACAGCGCTCTCGACGCTGTCTCCGGGACCCGCAGCGCGTGCTGGAGTACTGCAGACAGGTGGGCGGGGCCGAGCGGGAGGGGCTGGGCTATCGGAAAGCGGGCCGCCCACGGAAAGCTAGACTTGCAAAAGGCGTGGTCCAAGGTGCGGCACGATCTAAGGCGTGGAAGCTGGGGGGCGTGGCCAACAGAGAGGCTCAGCTACGCCAGGGCAGGGAACCTGTTTTGAGATACTAAGTCAGGAAAGTCGGGAGAACCGCGAGATGGCTAGAGAAGTGGGGTTTAGTAATCTGGTGGTCTTCGTAAAGAGTAGAGGTGTAGGGGGGAGTGGCGAAAGGAGAGGCGGGGCTAAGAGAAAGATCTTAAAGACCAGCAAGATGGGGAAAGAGGTGGAGCCCAATGAAAGCGCGGAGAGCTGGGAGGCGTGGCCACGAAAAGCCTCTACTCTGTAAAGGGAAGAGTTTTTGGAGACGCGGAACAGATAAAAAGGCGGGGCCCCTTTTTAGGGTGAGACCTGTGGGGAGAAGAACCTGACAGCGGGGAGGAGTGACCAGAGAGGTGGGCTTAGACCGACCTTCGAGAAGAAACAGCACAGGAAAAGGGATAGGGCTTAAAGATGACCGGACTTTTAAGGGAAAACTGCTAGTGGGCGTGGCCAATGGGCACGAGGGGCTTGGATATCTAAGGCTGGCGCTATGGAGAGGCAGGGCCTAGGGAGGCGATGTCCTCATGAATATTAGAGCTTTGAAAAGGGACCTGGCCAGGCGCGTTGGCTCACTCCTGTAATCGCAGCACTTTGGGAGGCTGAGGCGGGCGGATCACCTGAGGTCAGGAGTTCGAGACCAGCCTGGCCAACATGGAGAAAATTCATCTCTACTAAAAATGCAAAAACTGGCAAGGGCATGATGGTGCATGCCTGTAATCCCAGCTACGCAGGAGGCTGAGGCAGGAGAATCTCTTGAACCTGGGAGGTGGAGGTTTTAGTGAGCCGAGATTACACCATTGCACTCCAGCCTGGGTGACAAAAGCAAAAAGTCCCTCTCCAAAAAAAAAAAAAAAAAAAAAAAGGACCTGACCAGTGGAGAGGGGTGCCCCCTGGCAGGGGCGGGGCAGTGGGCTGATTGTTCCCACCTGATCCCCCCCAGATGTACCCGGAGCTGCAGATTGCACGTGTAGAGCAGGCTACTCAGGCCATCCCCATGGAGCACTGGTGCGGGGGTGCCTGGAGCGGCCACTGCACCCATCCCCACCACCAAGTTGTGCCCTTCCGCTGCCTGCGTGAGTCCATGTGGCTAGGGGTTGGGGTGGGCCGGGGGACACTGAGTTGGGAGTTTCTGAGAGGTGAGGTTCTGAGCCCCTATCTCAGGCCCATATTAAGGGGCTGGGTGCTTGTGTCCTAAGTGGGGCAGAGAAGCCTCTGAAGATAAAATATCTGGATTCTGAGGAGGGTGGGATTGGTGGCTGTGGGAGGGTCTCACCCTGGTGTCCCATACTCCCAGCTGGTGAATTTGTGAGTGAGGCCCTGCTGGTGCCCGAAGGCTGCCGGTTCTTGCACCAGGAGCGCATGGACGAATGTGAGAGTTCAATCCGGAGGCATCAGGAGGCGCAGGAGGTCAGGACCTTGGCCCACCCATCCCCTCCCCCCTAGAACCCAGGAGCCCAGGCCCCTAACACCCTCCTCCACCAGAACCAAGGAGTCTGGGCCACCAGCATCCTCTTCCCACTGGGATCTAGGAATTTCATCCCCCCAATCCCTTCCTCCAGAACCAGGAATCCAGGCTCCCAGCCTCATCAGCCGCCTAGATCCAGGCAGCCTGGCTCCCCCTCTACCAACCCATACCCCACAATCCTGGCATCTGGGCCCACTCTTCCCACAGGCCTGCAGCTCCCAGGGCCTCATCCTGCACGGCTCGGGCATGCTTTTGCCCTGTGGCTCGGATCGGTTCCGTGGTGTGGAGTATGTGTGCTGTCCCCCTCCAGGGACCCCTGACCCATCTGGGACAGCAGTTGGGTGAGTGGAAGGGAACCCTCCGTGCCCTTCCCAAGGTTCCTGAGGAAGGGGATAGCAGTCTGGGAGCCTGGGCCTGGGTTCTTACTGTCTGGGTCCTCTCCTGCTCCCTCAGTGACCCCTCCACCCGGTCCTGGCCCCTGGGGAGCAAAGCAGAGGGGGCTGAGGATGAGGAAGAGGAGGAATCCTTCCCACAGCCAGTAGATGATTACTTCGTGGAGCCTCCGCAGGCTGAAGAGGAAGAGAAGGAGGAAAGGGTGCCACCCCCAAGCTCCCATACCCTTGCAGTGGTCAGCAAAGGTGAGACAGTCTCTGAACCCCCAGGCCTCTCTGCCATGGAGGGAGAAGGATCTGGCAGAATCTTGCTGGGGGGTGTCTTTGGGAGGGACCTATGGGGGAAAGACCCAACTGAGGGGAAAAGATGGGAGTAGCTTTGGATAAAACAGAGGAAGAAGGGCTAACCTGGGGGTACTTGGGAGTAGAGGGGCCATTGGGTAGGTCCTGAGGATCATTTCAGGAAAGCTTACAAGATGGTGTAAAAGATTCCTAAGCTTTGCAAGAACAGGCCCAGTCCAGAACTACATCTCCCAAAATGCCAGGCAGCAGCGGTGGCCAAACTGGACACATGATGGTCTTTGGTACACTCCAGGAAACATGGTTCTCTAGGTAGAAAAGGGGACCTGGAGGTGGGCGGCAGACTGACCTCCTGATCCCTGGTCTCGTAGTCACTCCCACCCCGAGGCCCACAGACGGTGTGGATATTTACTTCGGCATGCCGGGGGAAATCAGTGAGCACGAGGGGTTCCTGAGGGCCAAGATGGACCTGGAGGAGCGTAGGATGCGCCAGATTAATGAGGTGATGATACCGGGGGCCCCAGGACCCACTACAGTACAGAGCTCCCTAAATACCAGGAAACTTCCAGAACACATTGATAGTACTTGCAAAGGCTCCCTAAGCCCCTTTGACTGTGAGCCCTCCATATCACCCCCTAACATGACCAGAGACCCATGGCCCATCTAGAATCCAACTGAGACGCCACCAGATTATATGGAGACTCTGGTCTATGGCACTCTTTCACTTTTTTGTTTTGTTTTGTTTTTGTTTTTTGAGTTGGAGTTTCACTCTTGTTGCCCAGGCTGGAGTGCAATGGCATGATCTGGGCTCATTGCAACCTCTGCCTCCTGGGTTCAAGTGATTCTCCTGCCTCAGCCTCCCCAGTAGCTGGGACTACGGGCGCCCACCACCATGCCCAGCTAGTTTTTGTATTTTTTAGTAGAGACGGAGTTTCACCATGTTGGCCAGGCTGGTTTTGAACTCCTGAACCAGGAGATCCATGTGTCTTGGCCTCCCAAAGTGCTGGGATTACAGGCGTGAGCCACCATGCCTAGCCTCTCTTTCACTTTAAACTCCTTCTAGATCTTCCCTCTTAGGAGCCCAAGAACCAGCAAGACTTAAGTAAGGGATCTGGGGCCTCTAAAAATCTTCAAGAGGGGTTGGGGGACTCACCAGGTGGATCAGGGTGGATTCTGGGATCCTGAAGCTCCGCTCCTCATGCAGGTGATGCGTGAATGGGCCATGGCTGACAACCAGTCCAAGAACCTGCCTAAAGCTGACAGACAGGCCCTGAATGAGGTAGGACAGCCCCAGAGGGCCCTACTCATGACTGTCCCCCACCTGGAGCACGCTCAGCTTCACGTGGTTCTGGCCGTGCCCTGCTCATCCAGCTCCACCCCTTCCCACTTATCTCTGCCCTTCCTGGCCCCAAGCCTACATGCGGCTCTGCCCCTCTTAAGCCACCATCTGCCCTGACACTGCTCTCCTCCTCCGATTGGCCATGTTTGGCCCATCTGCACTTGACTTGCCTCTCAGGGCCGGTTCTGGAGTCCTGTCCCAAGCCCGGGCCCCTGCAGATACAGCCAGGGCCTTCTTGGTCTCTCTTTGATGTATTCATGTCTCTATCAGGCCCCTCCCCCTGATTCTGGCTCTGCCTACTTGTCTCGCCTCTCTCAACCTGACCTACCCCATGGAGACCCCACTCATGTTAGCCCCCATTAGCTGTTGGTTCCACCCCTATCGTGTCATTTAGGTACAGCCTGTCTCCAGTTTGACCCTGACCCAGCCCGGAGCCCTGCAAGGCTTTGTCCCTTTCACCTTAACATTGGCCAGTTCTGCTCCCAGACTGTTCCCACTCGATCTTACAGTTTACACCCTCAGATTGGCTCCCACTGGGCCTAGTCCCACCTCCACTCTACCTGGCCCTGGAGCCTACCCCTTCCAATCCGTACCCTTTGGTTCTGCCCAGGCCTGGACCTTGGAACGACCCCCAACCCCATGTAACGCTGCCTTTCCAGGCTGTCTGACCAGCCTTTGATCTATCTTCTCCTCTCCTGCCCCTGTGCCCTACCCGCTCCCCAGCACTTCCAGTCCATTCTGCAGACCCTGGAGGAGCAGGTGTCTGGTGAGCGACAGCGCCTGGTGGAGACTCATGCCACCCGTGTCATCGCCCTTATCAACGACCAGCGGCGGGCCGCCTTGGAGGGCTTCCTGGCAGCCCTGCAGGGAGATCCGCCTCAGGTGTGGGGACCGTGGGGGCAGAAAGCAGAGGGCAAGAAGGGTGAGGGCAGACCTGGGCAGCCTGTGTCCCTTCCTCAGGCGGAGCGTGTCTTGATGGCCCTGCGACGCTACCTGCGTGCGGAGCAGAAGGAGCAGAGGCACACGCTGCGCCACTACCAGCACGTGGCGGCCGTGGATCCAGAGAAGGCGCAGCAGATGCGCTTCCAGGTGCTCAGATCCTTCCAGCTCCTGCACGCACCACTATCCTCAGACCCCAGCACCTCGGGCTCTCTGCTCTGGTCCCTCAGACCCTCTTTCTGTCTCTTGGATCCCTTCCTATCCCCTGAATATCACTTCTCTGCCTCTTCCCAGTCCCTCAGCTTGACTTCCTGACCCTGAAACATGGCCCCCAACACGCTGTGCCTTTGACGCCTATTTCTTGTCGGCTGGATTCCTACTTACCGTCCCCTTGATCCTACATTCTGTTCCTTGGATTTTCACTGCCTTTCCCAGAATCCCTTTATTTTTATTTTTATTTTTTTTGTTTGAGGCAAGGTCTCACTCTGTTACCCAGGCTGGAGTGCAGTTCTCGATCTCTGTTCACTGCAACCTTCGCCTCCTGGGTTCAAGCAATTCTCCTGCCTCAGCCTCCCGAGTAGCTGGGATTGCAGGTGCTCACCACCACACCCAGCTAACTTTTGTATTGGGTTGGTACAAAAGTTATTGCGGTTTTTGCTATTGAAAGTAATAGCAAAAACCGCAATAACTTTTTTTTTTTTTGAGACAGTCTTGCTCTGTCGCCTAGGCTGGAGTGCAATGGCTCGATCTCTGCTCACCGCAGCCTCTGCCTCACGGGTTCAAGCAATTCTCCTGCCTCAGCCTCTCCAGTAGCTGGGATTACAAGAGCCCACCACCACACCCAGCTAATTTTTTTTTTGCTTTGAGACAGAGTCTCGCTCTGTTGCCCAGGCTGGAGTGCAGTGGTGTGATCTCGGCTCACTGCAACCTCCACCTCCTGGGTTCAAGTGAGTCTCCTGCCTCAGCCTGCTGAGTAGCTGAGATTACAGGTGCATGCCACCACATCTGGCTGAGTTTCGTATTTTTAGTAGAACGGGGATTCACCATGTTGGCCAGGTTGGTCTCGAACTCGACCTCAGGTGATCCACCCTCGGCCTCCCAAAATGCTAGGATTACAGGCATGAGCCACCACACCCGGCCAGAAACCGCAATAATTTCCAATCCAATATTCTTAGTAGAGACAAGGTTTTGCCATGTTGCTCAGGCTGGTCTTGAACTCCTGACTTCAGGTGATCCCGCTGCCTCTGCCTCCCAAAGTGCTGGGATTATAGGCGTGAGCTACCGTGCCCAGCTGAGAATCCCCTTCTAGTTCCTTGAAGGAACTGTTCCTCAGCCTCCTTTCTCCATAACCCCATTTGTTTTCCCTGGAACCCCTGTTCTGTGCGCTCAGATTCAAATTCCCCTTTTCTGGATGTTTTCTTGCTCTTGAACTGCAAATCTTGCCTTGAACCACATAATTTCTATATGACCCTCCAGTCCTCAATCCCTGTCTCTAGAATCCCCTCAAACCCCACTTTCTGTTCCTTGGACTTCATTCTTCAATTTCCTTCTCCTATGGCCCAGTTCCTGACCCTTGTACCATACTTCCTGTCCCTTACATGTGCTGCTTTTCCTCGGCTGCTATTGAATTCCTCCTTCATACTGCCTCAGTTTCCTCGTCTCCAGCCTGCATCCCCAGCTCTTCCTTCATGTGCACTCACCCACAGGTGCAGACCCACCTTCAAGTAATTGAGGAGAGGGTGAATCAGAGCCTGGGCCTGCTTGATCAGCACCCCCACCTGGCTCAGGAGCTGCGGCCCCAGATCCGTGAGTGCCTATTATCCCAGCCCCCATTACCAATTTCTGAGGGCAGATCTTGATTCCTAAGTGTTGATCCCCCAGTTTCAGTTATTCCTCTGTAACAAACTAGCCCAGAACTTAGCAGTGAAAATCAACAACTATTTTTCTTTGTTCATGATTCTGCCATCTGGTCTGGGTTCAGCAGAGTGGTTCTTCTGGTGGTCTTGCCAGTGGTCAAGCATGCAGCTGTATTTAGCTAGCAGATCATCTAGGGGCTGGGAGTCTAGCACAAATGGGCCTCTCTCCCTCTCCAAGGAGGCACGGGGCCTCTCTTCTCCATGGAGCCTCTTCATATGGTCTCACCAGCAGGGTAGCTGGATTTTCTACATGGTGGTTCATGCTCTCTAAGACATCAAAGTGAAAGTTGCCAGGTCTTAAGGCTTGGGCCCACATTCTATTGGTTAAAGCAAGCTACAAACCCAGTCCAGATTCAAGGGAAGGAACTTATATTCATAACAGAAAGTGTGATCTGCCACAGCTCCCAGATCTGTTGTGGTTTCCTCCTGGATAACTGACACATAACCCTGATTCTCCTAGTATTTAAAAAAGCTATAATCTCTTCAGGAGCGCTTAAATATTTGGGTTTAAAAAAAAGCTATAATCTTGAGCTGGGCGTGGTGCTCATGCCTATAATCCCAACACTTTAGGAGGCCGAGGCGGGTGGATTACTTGAGGTTCGGAGTTCGAGACCAGCCTGGCCAACACGGTGAAACCCCCATCTCTACTAAAAATACAAAAATTAGCCAGGCCCACGTGGTGGCAGGCACCTGCAGTCCCAGCTACTCAGGAGGCTGAGGCAGGAGAATCGCTGGAACCCGGGAGGCGGAGGTTGCAGTGAGCTGAGATCACAACATTGCACACCAGCATGGGCAACAAGAGCAAAACTCTGTCTCAAAAAAAAAAAAAAAAAAAAAGCCAGCCATAATCTTGAAACTTCAGCCTCTAACCTTCCTGCCCGCTGTGCCTCCATCCAGCTCCCCACTTTCTCTCACACTTCTGGCTACCCCACACTTGGGGCGGACTCTGCTGTCTGCAAGATCTCCCAATTGCTCTATTGTTAGGGTGCCCTTTACTCACCCCAGTGCTCACAACCTCTGCCACCTTTCTGCATCTCCCCCTCAGAGGAACTCCTCAACTCTGAACACCTGGGTCCCAGTGAATTGGAAGCCCCTGCCCCTGGGGGCAGCAGTGAGGACAAGGGTGGGCTGCAGCCTCCAGATTCCAAGGACGGTGAGTTAGCCTTCATATAGATGACCCCAGACATTGGGGAACAGGCCCCCAGCCTAATTTCTAATCCCCTACAGTCTGAGGGTGTCTTCACCACCACAGTGACTGGGAGAGGATGGGGAGGAACGTCTAAGGTTGCAGGGCCCCTGCAGGATTCCCAATCCTTCTTTTTGGTCCTGGGATGATATTTCTCCACCTTTCTTTGCTTCTTTGCTGATACCCTTGTCTCTTCACTGTTCCACTGCCTTGCTTCCTCTGGCTGCCAGCAGACACCCCCATGACCCTTCCAAAAGGTGAGTGTCTCAGTTGACCCCAGCCTCCAAATCCCACTGAATCCCTGGACCCAGAATGGAACAGGATCCATCCACTGAGAATCCCACACCCCCTGGGGTGGAGTCCAGTGTACTTTCCAACCCCCACCCCTGGACCCTAAAGGATGAGATAGGGCCAGGCACCGGTGGCTCATACCTGTAATCCCAGCACATTGGGAGGCTGAGGCAGGAGGATCCCTTGAGGCCAGGAGTTCGAGACCAGCCTGGGCAACATAATGAGATCCTGTATCTACAAATAATTTAAAAGTTACCTGGGTGTGGTGGGGCGTGTCTGTAGTCCCAGCTGCTCAGGAGGCTGACTTAGAAGGATCACTGGAGCCCAGGCAGTTGAGGCTCCAGTGAGCTGAGATTGCACCACTGCACTCAAGCCTGAGTGGCAGAGTGAGACTCTGTCTCAAAAAAGAAAAAAAAAAGAATGAGATCAGACTGGGGGGGTAGGGTCCACAGAACAAGATGCTGCATCCCCTGGGAAAGAGAAGATGTCCCCGCTGGAACAGTATGAGCGAAAGGTAAGTTAGTCAGAACTGTGGGCTCCCAAAGGGGAAGAAGATTGGGGTGTATGTGGCTGGGTCTGAGGGAGGAGATGCTGGGAGCTTGGATTCCTTGTCCTGAGGGAAGAGGGAGCTGAGGACATGGACATGCACTTTGAGATGCTAGAAAATGAGAGGGATAGGGGATGCCCTCTTGGGCCCCTGGGAAGGAGGAGGCAGGGGCCAGACTTCTGGGTCCTTGACACCTCCTGCTCCCCCAGGTGAATGCGTCTGTTCCAAGGGGTTTCCCTTTCCACTCATCGGAGATTCAGAGGGATGAGCTGGTAAGAGGAGGGATAGCCGGGTACCTAGGGGAAGAGGGCAGAGATCAGTGGCCAGGCTGACTCCCAAAGCCACGCAGGACCCTCAAAGATGCCCTCTGCCCCATCTCCCCTCCCTGCAGGCACCAGCTGGGACAGGCGTGTCCCGTGAGGCTGTGTCGGGTCTGCTGATCATGGGAGCCGGCGGAGGCTCCCTCATCGTCCTCTCCATGCTGCTCCTGCGAAGGAAGAAGCCCTACGGGACTATCAGCCATGGCGTGGTGGAGGTGAGAACCACAAGGACCGCGTGTGGGAAGAGTTCCTGAGCCTGAGCGTGGGCGAGCTGAGAGACCTGCAGGCAGTCCCGCACCACACTGTCCTGTCCCTCCCCTCTCTGCCTGCTGCAGGTGGACCCCATGCTGACTCTGGAGGAGCAGCAGCTCCGCGAACTGCAGCGACACGGCTATGAGAACCCCACCTACCGCTTCCTGGAGGAACGACCCTGACCCAAACCCCTTCACCCCTTCAGCCAAGCCCAGACCTCCTCTATTCCTGGAGCCCCAGAACCCCAACTCCCAGCCTAGGGCAGCAGGGAGTCTTGAAGCGATCATTTCGCACCGTTTTGTGAGAGGGCTGGAAATTCTTATTTCCGCTTTTCAATTCCAAATTCCATCCCTAAGAAATTCCCCAATAGTCCCAGCAGCCTCCCCACATGGAATCTCCTCATCTTAATATTTTTTAATTTATGGCTCCTTAAGGAGACCGCCACCTTGGTCCTAGTGTCTGTTCCCCGGAATTCACCCTCTCATGTTTCCCTACTAACATCCCAATAAAGTCCTCTTCCCTACCAGGCCAGCCTGAGTCTCTGTGGGAGAATTAGTGTGTAATCGCAGCTGGACGGGGTGTCATCGCCCTCCAGGCTGCCTTGGCCTCTTTAAACGGGATGACAGAGCTTTAAATCTGGGCGGGGCCTGCAGGAAGGGCTGGGGCGCCGGGGGCGGGGGGCGGGGCCCAGAGATCCGGGATAGGCCCCTGTCCGGGAGCTCTCCGCGGTGCTGAACTTGCCGCTCCTTTTAATTCTCTGTCTGCGGGGCACGAGAATGGACCCTAAGGAGGCTGGGTTCCAGTGAGTTTCCCCTGCCATCTGCTCAACCTCACACAATCTCACGCAGCACCCACCCCAATCTTCGAGAACCCTGTGAGAGACTATGAATCGTGAATCACCCTTCCCATTCCCCAAAGTCTTCATTTCTTCTTGGGGAGTCTATAGGAACCCTCCTGGAGTGTGGAGATTCCAATCACATGTCCCAGAAAGGGATATATGATGTCTGCACGTGCCTACTGAAATTCGTTTTATTTTCTCCCCCTACTGCTCATATAAATAATGCAGAAGAGAATTTCTTTTTCTTTCTTTTCTTTCCTCGCCTCCCTTTTTTTTTTTTTTTTTTTTTTT
>NW_016108294.1:92316-96699 GCF_001604975.1 Cebus imitator
AAGCGATTCTCGTGCCTTAGCCTCCCGAGTAGCTAGGATTACAGGCACCCACCACCACGCCTGGCTAATTTTGTATTTTTGGTAGAAACCCCGTCTCTACCAAAAATACAAAATTAGCCGGGTATGGTGGCACATGCCTGTAATCCCAGCTACTTGGGAGGCTGAAGCAGGAGAACCGCTTGAACCTGGAAGGCAGAGGTTGCAGTGAGGCAAGATTGTGCTGTTGCACTCCAGCCTGGGCAATAAGAGCAAAACTCCATCTCAAAAAAAAAAAAATTTTTTTAGAGGTGGGGTCTTGCTATGTTACCCAGACTGGTCTCCAAGTCCTGGCCTCAAGTGATTCACCTCAACCTCCAGAGTAGCTGGAATTACAGGTATGCACCACGGTGCCCAGTATTGGAATTTATACCTTCACAGGTTCCATTATGCTGGCTGGAGTTGGCCCTCTACATCTGCTGTTATCTGTCTCAAGAGGGTTGTTAGGAGGATTAAAAGGGTTCATATTCGTGGGGATGTTATGACTGCACCTGCCACTTAGCAAGTATTTGTTAAATACATTTTAAAGCATTAAGGTAGCAAACACTCATATGGTGTTCACCCTGTGCCAGGCACTACTCTGATGGCTTTACATGCATTGGCACACTTAACCATTACTCAGGAGGCTGAGGCAAGAGGATTACTTGAGCCCAGCGGCTCAGGACTGTAGTACACTATACCAATTGGGTGTCCACACTAACTTTGGCATCAATATGATGACCTCTTGGGAATGGAAACCGGCCCAGGAAATGGATCAGGTCAAGACTCCCATGCTGATTGATAGCGGGATGGCGCCTGTGAATAGCCATTGCACTTCATCCTGGGCAACATAGAGATACCCTATTAAAAAAAAAAAAATCCAAATGATATCATTCACCTCTCAGACATTGTAGATTTGCTTTTTTTTTTTTTTTTTTTTTTTTTTTGCCACAGCTTCCCAGCAGATGGCAGTAACATATCATGTTTTAATGTCAGTATCTTGCACAATTTTCTGACAGATGGCTTGAAGAGGGAGCATCTATTTCTAATTCTCCCAAAAGGCCTATGAGCTGGCTGTGGTTCCTTATAATATGTAACTATAAATATAGGTCGTGTATATTAAATATACACCTGGTAGATGTTAGAAGATGCTTCATGGTACAGGTTGGATGCAATGCCAATTTCTGTAGAGAACTCAGTTTGCACCATCATTCTGATATTGGTTATATCTTTGGTTATATTCAGATGAGCCCAGCAGGAATACGTCATTAACACCACAGGCAACCACAGGGATTGAAAGCTGCTTTTGTGTTTTCACAACCAAAAGTGATCAACATAGTAACAATAGGTAAGGAGCTCCAAGCAGGTGAAACAAGAAAAGTAAGGCTGTTTTGCTCAATAGGGTCAGTGTGTAAAATAAAGGTTTTTGTTCATTTGTTTGGTTGTCGTTTTGTTTTGTTTTTGTTTGTTTGTTTTGAGACAGAATTTCACTCTTGTTGCCCAGGCTTGAGTGCAATGGTGTGATGTCAGCTCACTGCAACCTCTGCCTCCTGGGTTCAAGCAATTCTTCTGCCTCAGCCTCCTGAGTAGCTGGGATTACAGGCATATGCCACCATGCCCTGCTAATTTTGTATTTTTAGTAGAGACAGGGTTTCTCCATGTTGATCAGGCTGGTCTCGAACTCCCGACCTCAGATTATCTGCCCACCTTGGCCTCCCAAAGTGCCGGGATTACATGCATGAACCACAGCGCTTTGCCATAAAGTTTATATTTTAATGGCAATACTTGAGTATTTAATTTTAAAACATTGTTGTTATTCAAATTCCAGCAGGAAAAATGCTTTTGCTGTTACTTATCTGATATGCTTGCATTCCGAAACCTTCTTTTCCCACGGAAGATGATCTTATTCTTTTTTTATTTTTTATTTTATTTATTTATTTATTTATTTTCATTTTGAAACAGAGTCCTGCTCTGTCACTCAGGCTAGAATGCAGTGGTGCAATCTTGACTCACAGCAATCTCCACCTCCTACTTTCAAAGGATTCTCCTGCCTCAGCCTCCCAAATAATTGGGAGGGATTACAGGCTGCCACCACCACACCCAGCTATTTTTGTATTTTTAGTAGAGACAGGGTTTCACCATTTTGGCCAGGCTGGTCTTGAACTCCTGACCTCAGGTGATCCACCTGTGTTGGCCTCCCAAAGTGTTCGGATTACAGGTGTGAGCCACCGTGCCTGGCCAATTTTTCTTACAGTAATTCAGTTTCTGCCATGTGCAGTGGCTCATGCCTGTAATCCCAGCAATTTGGGAGACCGAGGTGGGAGGATTGCTTGAGTCCAGGAGTTCAAGACCAGCCTGGGCAACATAGTGAGACACAGTCTGTACAAAAATAAAAACAAAATTAGCCAGACATGGTGGTGAGTGTCTGTAGTTCCAGTTACTCACGAGGCTGAAGTGGGAGAATTGCCTGAGGCTCAGAGGTCGAGGCTGCAGAGAGCCGAGGGTGACAGAGTGAGACTCTGCCTCAAAATAATAATAAGAAGAAGAAGAATATATGGCCAGGTGCGGTGGTACATGCCTGTAATCCCAGCACTTTGGGAGGCCAAGATGGGAGGATCCCTTGAGCCCAGGAGTTAGAGACCAGCCTGGGCAACATAGTGAGACCTCATATCTACAAAAAAAAAAAAAAGAAAGAAAGAAAATATTAGCCAGGTGTAGTGGCACACACCTGTGGTCCCAGGTTCTCAGGAGGCTGAAGTGGGAGGATCACTTGAGTCCAGGCAGGAGGTCAAGGCTGCAGTGAGCTGAGACTGCACCACTGTACTCCAGCCTGGGTGATAGAGTGAGACCCTATTCTTATTTAAAACAACAACAACAAAGTTTCTAAGGGACATTTTATCGTGTTAGAGGGGTGAATGTGTGCACGTATGTGTGGATACATGTCTTAGTTTGAGCTACTATAACAGAATGCCATGGACTGGGTGGCTTAAACAACACACATTTATTTCTCACACATGCTAGAGGCTGAGAAGTCCAAGATCAAGATGCCTGCAGCTCCAAAGTCTGAAGAGAGCTCTCTTCCTGGTTTGCAGATGGTCTTTGTTGTTGTTGTTGTTTGTTTTGTTTTGTTTTGTTTGAGACAAGGTTTTGTTCTGTCACCTGACTGGAGTGCAGTGGTGCAATCATAGCTCACTGCAGCCTTGATCTTCCAGGCTCAGGCAATTCTCCTGCCTTAGTAGCTGGGTCCAGAGATGTGCACAATTACACCTGGCTATTTTGGGTTTTTTTGTTTTGTTTTTGTTTTTGAGTAGAGACAGGGTTTCACTATGCTGCCCACGCTGGTCTCAAACTCCTGAGCTCAAGCTATCCTCCTACCCCGGCCTCCCAAAGTGCTGGGATTACAGGCATGAGCCGGTGTGCCCAGCCCACAGTGGCCATCCTCTTTCTGCATCTTCATATGGCAGAGAGTAGAGAGCAGGAAAGCAAGCTCTCTCCCACCTCTTCTAACGACGACATTAGTCCCATTCATGAGGGCTCCACCTTCATGACCTAACTACCCCCCAAATGCCCTATCTCCAAATACTACCCTACTGGGGCTTATGGTTTCAACAAATAAATTTTAGAGGGACACAAACATGCACTTCCTAACAATACAAATTGAGATAGACAGCATATACGTCAACAAAACCTCAGATGTCCAGCCGGGTACAGTAGTTCAGGCCTGTAATCCCAGCACTTTGGGAGGCTGAGACGGGTGGATCACGAGGTCGGGAGTTCAAGACCAGCCAGCCTGGCCAAGATGGTGAAACCCCGTCTCTATTAAAAATACAAAAAAATTAGCCGGACACGGTGGCAGATGCCTCGAATCCCAGCTACTCGGGAGGCTGAGGCAGGGGAATTGCTTGAACCCAGGAGGCAGAGATTGCAGTGAGCCAAGATTGCATCATTGCACTCTAGTCTGGCGACAGAGCAAGATACCACCTAAAAAAAAAAAGAAAGAAAGAAAGAAAGAAAAGCAAAACAAAACAAAACAAAAACCTCAGATGCCATCAGTGATAAGAAATAGCATTACTTAGGTACCACAATAGGAAAAAAAAAAAAGGCAAAGTATACACTAGGTCACACAATTGACTGTAAGATGATTTCAATTAAGTTCTTCTGTATTTTTAATTTTATTATTATTATTTATTTATTTACTTAAAGACAGGGTCTTGCTCTGTCTCCCAGACTGAAGTGCAATGCTGCAATCATGGTTCACTGCAGCCTCAAACGCCTGGGCTCAAGTGATCCTCTTGCCTCAGCCTCCAAAGCAGCTGGGACTGCAGGTGTACACCATCACAGACAGCTAATTTTTTTTTTTTTTTTTTG
>NW_016108294.1:96994-99250 GCF_001604975.1 Cebus imitator
AGACGGGGTTTCACCATGTTGACCAGGATGGTCTCGATCTCTTGACCTCGTGATCCACCCGCCTCGGCCTCCCAAAGTGCTGGGATTACAGGCTTGAGCCACCGTGCCCGGCCTTGTAGGAAATTTTTCTGGACCTGCTGTCTGTGTGTGAATACACATGACAGCACATACATGCTGGTACAAGACAGCTGAGATGAGCGACTTAACACCAGGAGCCCCTGATAAAACCTTCTTTTTCTTTCTTTCATTCTTTTCTTTTTCTTTCTTTCTTTCTTTCTCTTTCTTTCTCTTTCTTTCTTTCCCTCCCTTCCTCCCTCCCTCCCTCCCTTCCTTCCTTCCTTCTTTCCTTCCTTCCTTCCTTTCTTTCTTTTTTTGAGACAGAGTTTCGCTCCAGTTGCCCAGGCTGGAGTGCAATGGCACTCAACCTTGGTTCACTGCAATCTCTGCCTCCCAGGTTCAAGCGATTTCCCTAAGTAGCTGGAATTACAGGCCCGTGCCACCACGCCTGGCTAATTTTTCGTAATTTTTTTTTTTTTTTTTGAGGCGGAGTCTTGCCCAGGCTGGAGTGCAGGGGCGTGATCTCAGCTCCCTGCAACCTCTGCCCCCAGGTTCAAGTGATTCTCCTTCCTCAGGCTCCAGAGTAGCTGGGATTACAGGCACCTGCCACTACACCCTGCTAATTTTTGTATTTTTAGTAGAGATGGGGTTTCACCATGGACCTGGTTAGGCTGGTCTCAAACTCCCTATAGACCTCACTCAGCCTATTTATTACAGGTGTGAGACGGTCATTTGTTAAATAAATAGGCTGACCTCACTCAGCTTATTTATTGCAGGTGTGAGCCAGTAATTTATTAAATAAATAGGCTGACCTCGCTCAGGGAGGGAGGGAACTAGAAAGAGAGAAGAATGCCGTAAATAGAGGCAGATGCAGAGAGAGGAGCACATGAGTGATGGAGGGAGTTTAGACGGGACTGTATTCTACCACTAGGTATCTTTTGGAACTCACAGTTTTCAGAATAAAGCCCTCATTTTATGTTTAGCTAGTTCTGGAGACTTCAGGGAAGTCTCAGAGGGCAAGAGAAAAGGGAGTTGTGATGGCCCGTAGATAACCAGTCCACAGAGTCTAACAAAACATGTATGATCTCGTGTCATCCTCAAATAATCATGAGTTTTTAAGAAGCAATCATTATTATTCCCACTTGAAAAATAAGAACCAAGGCTTAGAGGAGTTAAGTAAGTTTTCCTAAAACCACTCTGTTACTAAGGCTGGAGGTGGACATGGGACTTGAAGTCAGCTCCATCTGACTCCACCATGCTGAACTGTCTTCAAGTGAAGGCCAATGGGTGTGATTTGTTTATTATTATGAATAAAAATAAATCTATTATTTTGAACAATAGATTTATTATTAATAAATATATTTTTATTTATTAATAATAAATCTATTCATTCTGATTTATTGATTTATTATTATTTTTGAGACAGAATCTCACTCTGTCACCCAGGCTGGAGTGCAGTAGCACAATCTTGGTCATTGTAACCTCCACTCCCTGTGTTCAAGCAGGTCTCTTGCCTCAGCCTCCCGGGTAGCTGGGATTACAGGTGTGTGCCACCACCCTTGGCTAATTTTTGTATTTTTAGTAGAGACAGGGTTTTGCCACATTGCTCAGGCTGGTCTCGAACTCCTGGCATCTAAGTGACCCGCCCACCTAAGCCTCCCAAAGTGCTGGGATTGCAGGTGTGAGCCACCGTGCCTGACCTATTCATTCTTGCTCCCATACTCTCATACCAGGCTAGGGGAATTTGAAAGAATTCTACAAGCCAATCCTGAGTCATGGTGTTGATCCCAACTCCATGTGCTTGACAGAGACTGCGATTTGTGCTGCCCTCTAGAGGAAGTATGGAATGAGTACAGGAACTGCCCAGAAGCTCCGGAACATAGAAGCTGGCTGTTCTAAGGTTCCAAGAGAAAGCAGCTGGGAGTAGCAGACCTCAAAATTCCACTGCCAACAAGAACAACTGGTATGGGCTGGCCATGCCAGAAGCAATGATCAAGATCCACTCTAGCAGTGCCAGTCACAGCCAGCACCAGAGAACAGGAGGTGTCTATGAGAATTGCTCAGAAGTCTTTATCCCGGCCAGGCGCAGTGGCTCAAGCCTGTAATCCCAGCACTGTGGGAGGCCGAGGCGGGTGGATCATGAGGTCAAGAGATCGAGACCATCCTGGTCAACATGGTGAAACCCCGTCTCTACTAAAA
>NW_016108294.1:99365-104560 GCF_001604975.1 Cebus imitator
CCCGGGAGGTGGAGGTTGCGGTGAGCCGAGATCGCGCCATTGCACTCCAGCCTGGGTAACAAGAGCGAAACTCCGTCTCAAAAAAAAAAAAAAAAAGAAGAAGTCTTTATCCCTCTCCAACCTACCAGTGAGTTATGGTCACCCTTGATATTTCAGATGGGGTTGTAGAACGGGGTGTAGTAGGGGCAGGAGAGGGGAGGGGAAGGTAGAGAACATCCTAAGAAGAGTAAAATAAATGGGAAGGGAGAGAGGTTCAGCAACTCTGAGCAAAAGTCTAGACCTCAGATTCTTGACCAGGAGCAAACAGGTCTCTGAAGGATTCTTGAGGAGGAGCAAACTGACTCTTGAAAGACACTAACACATCAACATACAAACTTTTAGTCTGGAGGGATGGCCTCTTAGCCCTCTCCTTTTGTGTTTAAAGAAAGAGAAGTCCAATTAGCCTGGTGGGTGGTACATACCTGTAATTCCAGCTACTTGTGAGGTTGAGGCAGGAGAATCACTCGAAACCGGGAGGGGAAGTTGCAGTCAGCCAGACCACGCCACTACACTACAGCCTGGGCAACAGAGTGAGACCCAGTCTCAAAAAAAAAAAAAAAAAAGAAAGAAAGAAAAAAGTCCAGAAAAATTAAATAATTTATCTGACTCAGCTAGGTAAAGTCTGAATTAGAGTACAGAATTGAATTCAAGCCAGGCTTGAGGTCTAGTAGATTTTCCTCCACTACGCTCGGTGCTGTTTTGTGTAGCTATAGGATAAGTAAAAAATTACATCGAGTGGCCATGGCCATTTCTCATACTTGAGTAATACTCATGGCTTTTCCCTTACGTGAAAAGAACAAATAAAAGTCCTTTTTAAAGGGCTTTTAAAAGCTTCATCTATGGATAGTGATTTGTAAAAATTAAGGATTTGTAAAAAAATTACTGGCTCACACCTGTAATAAATAGGCTGACCTCAGGGATCGAGGTCAGCCTATTTATTACAGGTGTGAGCCAGTAACTTATTAAATAGGCTGACCTCGCTCAGCCTATTGATTCATTTATTGAAGAAGGTATCTTGCTCTGTTTCCCAGGCTGGAGTTTGGTGGTGTGATCTCTGCTCACTGCAACCTTCGCCTATGGGTTCAAGCTATTCTCTTCCCTCAGCCTCCCAGGTAGCTGGGACTACAGGAGACCACCATGCCCCACTAATTTTTGTATTTTTAGTAGAGATGGAGTTTCACCATGTTGACCAGGCTGGTCTTGAACTCCTGACCTTGTGAGCTGCCTGCCTTGGCCTCCCAAAGTGGTGGGATTACAGGCGTGAGGCACCTCGCTGGGCCCCCAGATAACTCTGTCTCCCAATATTCAGACCCTTGTGTAATGCCTCCCACACTGATCTGGGATCAATGGCATGTCAACGAGCATGATACAAGCAGGGGCTTGTCCCCTTAGATCTCTCCCTTTTGGAGCTGCTGAGCCACCACCTGAAGTGCAGAGATCCACCTGCCCTCCTGGACCACATGGAGAGCCTCTTGGCTCACTCCTGGAAGCTCCAGTATTTCAGCCAAGCTATCGAGCATTTGAGTGAAGGTGTCTTGGATTTCCAGCCGGGGCCTCAGGTTAACTGCAGCCACATAAGGAACCAAAGAGAGACAGCAGAACAGCCAGCTGAACCCAGCCTAGATTGCAGTCAGAAACAATTAAGAGGGGCTGGGAGCGGTGGCTCATGCCTTTAATCCCAGCACTTTGGGAGCCTGAGGTGGACGGATAACTTGAGGTCAGGGGTTCAAGACCAGCCTGGCCAACATGCTGTAAACCCATCTCTACTAAAAAATGCAAAAATTAGAATTAGCCAGGCATGGTGGCAGGTGCCTGTAATCCCAGCTACTCGGGTGGCTGAGGCAGGAGAATCACTTGAACCCGGGAGGCAGAGGTTGCAGTGAGCTGAGATTGTGCTGTTGCGGTCTAGCCTGGGCAACTAAGCAAGACTCCGTCTCCGCCCCGCCCCGCCCCCAAAATTAAGAAGGTGTTGGTTTAAGCCTTAAGTTTTGGGGTGGAGACACTGGCCAGAGGACTGGAGTGTGCAAATAATACATACATTTGTGGTCCATGAAAGGTTCCTAGCTGCAGGGGCTATGATGGGTCTGAGGGCTTTCTGGGATGGGGGCTCCTTGGGTGATTATATTGCAGAGGCCAGAGCAGAGGCTGTGGACCAAGTATGAGAATGGCATTTGGGTGTTTTTGTTTTGTTTTGTATATGTTTTTTGAGACAGTCTTGTTGCTCTGTTGCCCAGGCCGAAGTGCAGTGGCACAGTCTCAGCTCACTGCAACTTCTGCCCCCCCGGTTCACGCGATGCTCATGCCTCAGCCTCCTGAGTAGCTGATATTACAGGTGCATACCACCATGCCTGGCTAATTTTTGTATTTTTAGTAGAGATGAGGTTTTGCCTGGTCTCGAACTCCTGACCTCAGGTGACCTGTCCGCCTCGGCCTCCCAAAGTGCTGGAATCATAAGCGTGAGCCACCACACCTGGCTGAGAATGGGTTTTGTGGAGGTCTTAGTTTGGGTTTCTCCAAAAGTAGCCACCAAGGGAAGGATAGGAGGGAAAGTTCATTTGGACGGGATGGAGAACATTGGCAGGGGAGGAAGAGACACAGAGAAGGGAGAGCAGCCTACAGAGGGTATTGTATCAAAGCCTGAACCGCTGTGGGGAACTCTGGGAGTCCACATAGGCCATGCACTTCCAAGTTAGCCCAACAGACAGGTGGGGGATCATCTCCTATCGGTAACGGGTTAAGGGTCGCTGGAGTCAGAAGAGGGCAAGAACTTCCTGCTTTTCAACACCTGCCACGCTCGTATCCAGGGCAGAGCCGCACCAGTGTTCTGAGACTGCACAAAGGCTGGTCTCAAACTCCTAGACTCAAGTGATCCTCATGCCTTGGCCTCCCAAAACTCTTGCTTGTGTCACCAGGATGAGGGTGACGGGCTATGGACTTGGCACTCATGGTGGCTGCTACATCCTCCCCACTCTGGTACATTCATCCCAATATGACCCCTCAGTGGGCATCGCAGCCACTCCCCTGCACCAGTGCCCCCAGAGATCAGACGACAATATTTCTAGTCCAAATTGAGTTTAATTTTTTTTTATTGTTTTGAGACAGTGTCTTGATCTGTTGCCCAGGCTGGAGTGCAGTGGTACAATCTCAGTTCACTGCAACCTCCGCCTCCTGGGTTCAAGCAATTCTCCTGCCTTAGCCTCCCGAGTAGCTGGGACTACAGGTGTACGCCACCATGTCTGGCTAATTTTTTTTTTTTTTGTATTTTTGGTGGAGACAGGGTTTCACCATGTTGGCCAAGCTGGTCCCAAACTCGTGACCTCAAGTGATCTGCCCACCTCGGCCTCCCAGAGTGCTAGGATTACAGGCATGAGCCACTGTACTCAGCCCAAATTGAGTTTAATAAAGAGCTTGCGTGATGCTCAGATTAGGGAGGGAGTGACCAGGAATGCTGGGGTCTGCAACGGGGCCTAGCTGAATTCTGAATCAGAGAGCAGTGGGACCTGAGGGTCCCTCCTGTCTCAGGGTGAGGATCTGAAGGATGTGGGTCCCAGGGAGGGTGAGGAGGTCATCATAGGAGCCTTACTGAGATGGTATTCGGATGCCCCAAGCACCATGTAGGGGGATTACATCTGGGTTTCTGGGAACAAGAGCTGAGTTAGGGGAGAGAACTTGAAAGATCACAGTGGGGAAAGGACTAGGGGTGCAGGGTGTTTCACAGAAACAATCAAGGGGCCTCGATTTCACAGAAATCATTAAGAGGGCTCCTTGTGGATGGAAGAGGGGTATCACAGCACCCCAAATGTTGGGGACTGTTCACCTTCCTGCAGCCATTCTGGGGTTTTAATGTAAGACCCTAATGGCAGGATATTCCACATACATTATCATGGATTTGCAACATTAGCATACGCTGGCTGTCCCGCAGGACGGTGGGGACTGGAAAATCAGTCCAGGGTCTGGGCTTGAGTCCTAAGAGGACAGGCCTGGCGGTGCCACACGGCTCCTCTTCAACAGCTGCCGGAGCTGTAGAGAAGGCAAGGCAGGGAGAGCAGTCTGTCAGGTTGGTGAGGAAGGAGAGGTGGGGAAGGCACGCCACACGGAGGGAGGGGCTAGAGAAGAGAGGTTGAGTGGGGCCCGCTGGATTTGAAAGTCAGAGGTCTGGAGTCGAGATTTTGGAAGAGCCAGGTGCAGTGGCTCACGCCTGTAATGGCAGCACTTTGGGAGGCTAAGGTGGGCAAATCACCTGAGGTCAGGAGTTCAAGACCAGCCTGGCCAACATGGTGAAACCCCATCTCTACTAAAAATACGAAAACTGGATGGGCATCATGGTACACAGCTGTAATCCCAGCTACTGGGGAGGCTGAGGCAGGAAAACAGCTTGAACCCTGGAGGTGGAGGTTGCAGTGAGCTGAGACTGCACCACTGTACTCCAGCCTAGGCAAAAGATCCTGAACCCAGGAGGTGGAGTGTGCAGATTCACTCAGTGAGCCAAGATTGACCCACTGCACTGCAGCCTGGGTGACAGAGATTTGGGAAGGAGGCTGGGCGTGATGGTTCATGCCTGTGATCCCAACAATTTAGGAGGCCAAGATGGGAGGATCACTTGAGGCCAGGAGTTTGAGACCAGCCTGGGCAACACGGCAAGACCTCGTCTCTTAAAAACAAAAATTAGCTGGGTGTGATGGTGCCTGCCTGTAGTACCAGCTACTGGGGAGGCTGAGGCAGGAGGATCCCTTGAGCCCAGGAGTTCAAGGCTGCAGTGAGCTGTGATCACACCACTGCACTCCAGCCTAGGCAGCAGAGCAAGACCCTGCCTCAAAAACAAAAAATAAAAATAACAGTCTAAGACTGGCACGGTGGCTCACACCTGTAATCCCAACACTTTGGGAGGCCGAGGTGGGCGGATCATGAGGTCAGGAAATTGAGACCAGCCTGGCCAGCATGGTGAAACGTCATCTCTACTAAAAATACAAAAGTTGGCTGGGCGTGGTGGCAACGCCTATAGTCCCAGCTAGTTGGGAGGCTGAGGCGGGAGAATCGCTTGAACCCAGGAGGCGGAGGTTGCAGTGAGCTGAGAATTGTACCATGCACTCCAGCCTGGCAGCAGATCGAGACTCTGTCTCAAAAATAAATAAACAAAAAAGTCTTCATCCCAGACA
>NW_016108294.1:104820-121798 GCF_001604975.1 Cebus imitator
AAAAAAAAAAAAAAAAGATGTGGGAAGGAGGTCAAGGCCTGGGTCCACACGCCGAGAAAGGGTCAGGAAGCAGGGCTACAGAGAAGGGAAAGGGGCTGCCAGCTGGGGTTCCCACCTGGGGTTCCCACCTGGGGTTCCCACCTGGGGGCGAGGATTGAGGGGGAATTGAAGGGAACAGGTAAGAGGCCAAAAGTCACATCTGAGGTCAAGACCCAAGGCTAGGGGCAAGGAGTAGGAGGACACACTTGGGGATCAAAGGTCACACCTTGAGGTCAAGCGAGATTCAGGGTTGGGAGTACAGGTCACACTTTGAGGTAGGGGAGGGGTAGAGATCACAGAAGTCACCATTTTGGGGTAAGGGATAAAACACTGAGGGCAGAGGTCACATTAGAAAGTCAGAGTTGTGTGAGGGTTGAAGTCACCTTCCATGATTAGAAGTCATTCTCTGAAGGTGAGCATTGGGTAGGGCAGGGAGGCCAATCCCGTTAGCTCAGAGGCCTCTCCGCAGGCAGGCTCAGGGCTTACTCACCCCCTCAGGGCCCGGCCCGGGCCGCAGCAGGTGAACGGGCTGCTCATTCTCCAGGTTGCGCAGTGTGGGGTCCGCCCCAGCTGCCAACAGGTGCCGCACGATGGCCTCCTGGGCTGGCCCAGGGGGAAGGGCAGCCGCCATGTGAAGGGCTGTGTTCCCATGGGCCTGGAACAGCAAGGGGAGGGCTGATGGGGATCCAGGCTCAGCTCGCCCAGGCCTCTACACTGCACTTCAGTTCCTGCCTTGTCCACATCTCACACTTGTCCCTTCATATCGAAGACCTCCCTTGGCCACGGCCATGGTGCATGCATCCCTATGTCCACGGCCTACACATTCCGGGGCAATCTACATCTGCTTCCTACACATACCCTTGCAGATCCCACACATCGTCCCCTTCACGTCCACAGCCCACAGGACCCATAACACCCCACTGCCCCGCTCTGCCATATCCCACACAGCCTGCTCTTCCCAGCTCCGGCCCCCACCTTCATGTTGACAAAGGTCCGCAGGTCTCCCCGGGGCAACTCCAGCAGCAGCTGAACCAGAGTGGGGTTGGCAGCCTGCACGGCCAAGTGCAGAACTGTCTTGTTGCTCTTGATCTCCTTCGGGGAGGGGAATGGCAGAGGTCAGGCCCAGCCTCACACCCAGACACCCTCCCACAGAATCGAGGAGCTTTTAGAGACCCTGGACCTTGGCAGGGTGCGGTGGCTCGCGCCTGCAATCCCAGCACTTTGGGAGGCTGAAGAAGGAGGATCACTTGAGGCCAGGAGCTCAAGACCAGCCTGGACAACACAGCAAGACCTCATCTCTACAAAAAATAGAAAAATTAGCCAAGCATGGCGGTGCACATGTGTAGTGCCAGCTGCTTGGGAGGCTGAGGCAGGAGGATCATTTGAGCATAGGAGTTCAAGGCTGCAGTGGGCCATGACCATGCCACTGCACTCCAGCATGGGTGACAGAGTAACACGCTGTCTCAAAAAAAACAAAAAAAAAAAGTTGCTGGCCCTCCTCTGCAAGCCCCACCAAGAGTGCCTTATTCAGTTGTATGTGTTGTGCACTGCACAACACTATGTCTCAGGGTGTACCATTCACACCATACACCTCCCAGAACTGTACGTTTCTTATGACAATTTCCCACCAAAGTGTCTGAGAAAGAGACTCCTTTTCTCCGGGTTAGCAACTGCCCTGGCTACCCACACCCATTCAACACATTAAACTGCATCCCGTCCCACAGAGACTGTACTTTATCTACAAGCACAGGAGCTGCCAACATTAATCTGTGGACTAGCTAATATTACAATACTGCACCACAATATCGAGCTGTTCCCATCATATTTGGAGGAAAATAAAAGACATTTTGAAAATGAAACCTTTTTATGTGTCTGTAAGGAGTTTGTAATGATAATGAACATTAAACATTTTATGTGCTCATAACAGGAGAAAATCACCTAGTTTGCTCATCCAAAAAATGATGAAGACTAAACCAAATCTCTAGATTAAGAGTGATTTGAGGCCGGGCGTGGTGGCTCACGCCTGTAATCCCAGCACTTTGGGAGGCCGAGGCAGGTAGATCACGAGGTCAAGAGATCAAGACCATCCTGGCCAACATGGTGAATGAAACTCTGTCTCTATTAAAAATACAAAAATTAGCTGGGCATGGTGGGGCATGCCTGTAGTCCCAGCTGGTCAGGAGACTGAGGCAGGAGAATCCCTTGAGCCTGGAAGGTGGAAGTTGCAGTGAGCCGAGATTGCGCCACTGCAGTCGAGCCTGGCCTGGTGACAGAGTGAGACTCCTTCTCAATTAAGAAAATAAATAAAAGTGATTTGAAACGATATAACATCATAGTATGTGTGCTTATTTGGATCTTGATTTTTTTAATGAAAAAAATATTATTTTATAGCCAAAAACAAATTTGACTACAGCCAGGATATTGGGTATTACAATATAATCTTTAATTTTTTAAAGACAGAGTAATGATATTGAGGTTTAAAAAATTCTCTTTTTTTGGAAGGGTGAGGGGGCTCATGCTTGTAATCCCAGCACTTTGGGAGGCCGAGGTGGGTGGATCACTTGAAGTCAAGAGTTTGAGACCAGCCTGGCCAACATGGTGAAACCCTGTCTCTACGAAAAATACAAAAATTAGCCAGGCGTGGTGGCACGTGCCTGTAATCCCAGCTACTCAGGAGGCTGAGGCACAGGGATCGCCTGAACCTGGGAGGCAGAGGCTGCGGTGAGCCAAAATTGCACCACTGCACTCCAGCCTGGGCAACAGAATGAGATCCTATCTCACTCTGCTGCCCAGGCTGGAGTGTAGTGGTCGGACCACAGCTCACTGCAGCCTTAACCTACAGGGCTCGAGTGATCCTCCCACCTTAGCCATCCAAAGCACTGGAATTACAGGAAAAGAGTTATCTCTTATTTTTATTATTATTACTGTTGTTGAGAGACAGGGTCTCACTCTGTTGCCCCGGCTTGGGTGCAGTGGCAAAATGATGGCTCACTGCAGCCTTGACCTCCCTGGATTCAGGTGATCCTCCCACCTCAGCCTCCTGAGCACCTGGGACCCACAGGCATGTGCCACCATGCCCAGCTAATTTTTGTACTTTTTTTTGTAGAGATGGGGGGGTCTCCCTATGTTGCCCAGGCTGGTCTCGAACTCCTGGGCTTGAGCAATCCGCCCACCTAGGCCTCCCAAAGTGCTTGGATTACAGGCCTGAGCCACTGCACCCAGCCATCTTTTATTATTTTTAAAAAATTTATTTGTTATTATTACTAAAAGTACAAAAGGTATCGGGGTGTGATGGCGTACAACTGTAGTCCCAGCTACTTGGGAGGCTTGGGCAGGAGAATCACTTGAACTCGGGAGGTTGCAGTGAGCTGAGATTGCACCACTGCACTCCAGCCTGCGTGAGAGAGCGAGACTCCATCTCAAAAAAAATTTTTATTTGTGCTTTTTTCAGAGAAATACTCCTTGATGTCTGAGTTCTCCCAGAACCCTACCACGCAGTTAATTCTTCTTCTTCATCATTTCTCGCTCAACTTAAATGTAATTTCCTCCAAACGACCTTCCTTGTGAGCGCCACACGCAATATAAAGCCAATCTTTTTATTGTCTAAGAGCTCCTATTCTTCCTAGGCAGCTCGCATCCCGGTTTGTAATTATGTTCAGTTCTTTGTTTACTTATCTTCTCCTCCCTTTTCCATTAAATTGTAAAGTCTAAAAGTACAGGAGCATGGTCTTTTCTTATTAAAACATTATAGGTAGCCGGGCAGAGCTGCTCACGCCTATAATCCCAGCACTTGGGAGGCCAAGGCAGGGGGATCACTTGGGTCCAGGAGTTTGAGGCCAGCCTGGGCAACACAGCGAGATCCCCTCTCTACAAAAAGTAGAAAACAAGGCCCAGTGCAGTGGCTCACGCCTGTAATCCCAGCACATTGGGAGGCCGGGGCGGGCGGATCACCTGAGGTCAAGAGCTCGAGACCAGCCTGGCCAACATGGTGAAACCCCATCTCCATGAAAAATACAAAAATTAGCTGGGTGTGGTGGTGCATGCCTGTAGTCCCAGCTACTCAGGAGGCTGAGGCAGGAGAATCGATTGAACCTGGGAGGTAGAGGTTGAAATGAGCCAAGATTGCGCCACTGTACTCCAGCCTGAGTGACAGAGTGAGATTCCGTCTGAATAAATAAATAAATGAATAAAGAAACGTTTTTTGTGGATGTTTAATTCTCTCAGCCAGCTTATGAAGGAGCTACTGTCACAGGAAAGGAACAGAACATAATTAAAAACTGGGTTCTAAAGTCAGACTGCCTAGGTTCTAATCCCCTCTCTGACACAAACTATAAGATTTTTTAGGCTGGTTGTAGTGGCTCACACCTGAAATCCCAGCATTTCCCGAGGCAGAGGTGGGAAGATCGCTTGAGCTCAGGAGTTTGAGACCAGCCTGGCCAACATAGTTAGACCCCACCTCTACAAAAAATTAGCCAGGCATGGGGGTGCATGCCTGTGATCACAGCTACTTTGGAGGCTGAGGTGGGAGGATCGCTTAAGCTCACAAGTTCAGGACTGCAGTAAGCTGTGATCATGCCACTGCATTCTAGCCTAAGTAACAGAGCAAGACCCTGTCTCAAAAAGATTTTTGTGGCCGGGTGTGGTGGCTCACACCTGTAATCCCAGCACTTTGGGAGGCCGAGGCAGGCAGATAACCTGAGGCCGGGAGTTCGAGACCAGCCTGGCCAACATGGTGATACCCCATCTCTACTAAAAATACAAAATTAGCAGGGCATGATGGCACAGGAGAATCGCTTGAACCTGGGAGAAAGAGGTTGCAGTGAGCCAAGATTGCACCATTGCACTCCAGCCTGGGCAACAAGAGGGAAACTCTGTCTCAAAAAAAAAAAAAAAAAGATTTTTTATTTCCCATGCCTCAGTTTCCTTATCAGTAAAATAGAGAAAATAGAGTACACATGTCAAGCAAGGGGTGTTTGTGAGGTTTCAGTAAGCTGATGGATGAAACTCAGTGCTTGATGAATGAATAGTAAGTGCTTGATAACACACCCTAAGGTCAGTAATATCATTCCCAGTTAACAACTAGGGGTGGGGCGTGGCGGCTCACGCCTGTAATCCCAACACTCTGGGAGACCAAGCAGGGAGGATCATTTGAGGTAACGAGTTTGAGACCAGCCTGGCCAACACGATGAAACTCCATCTCTACTAAAAATAAAAATTAAAAAAAATTAGCCAGGCGTGGTGGCACACGCCTATAGTCCCAGCTAGTCAAGAGGCTAAGGCAGGAGAATCGCTTGAACCTGGAAGGCAGAGGCTGCCATGAGCCGAGATTGCACCACTTCACTCTAGCCTGGGTGACCGAGTGAGACCCTATCTAAAAAAAAAAAACCCAATAAACAAAGAAAAAAAACCTCCTAAGGCACAGAGAAGTGAAGTAACTTGCCCAAGGAAGAGGCAAAGTCAGCATCCGTCTGGAGCTCCCAGACATCCAGGTGGCCCCATCCCATACAATCTCCCAGGGACCGACCGCTCACTCCCAGCTCACCTGACTGGTGTGATTAGCACCCATTTGCAGCAACATGTGGACACAATTCAGCCTGTCTCGGGCCTGCATGCTTAGCACCCGGGGACAGAGGTCGGAAGGGCGCATGGCAACGTTAAGGGCCAGGATGGCCGTGTGGAGCGGGGTGAGGCCTGCAGAATGGAGAGAGTGAGGGACCTGCATCTGCTGCATCCACCCCGCCCAGCCACACCAGCCCTGTCCACACCCAACTTACCCTCAAAGTCTCTGGCTTCCAGGTCAACCTGGACCCCGGAGTTAAGCACAGCCTGGGAGGAAGAGAAGTTGGAGTGCTGGGTAAGGGTCTCCTTCGGCCCCCTGGCTCTGGAAGCCAAAATCTGGGTAACCAGTCTACCCTCAGATGACCCCCTCCACCTGCCAGCTGGGCATACCAACAGAACTCCTGGTAGCCCGTAGGTAGCAGCCAAGTGCAAGACTGAACGTCCCTGATGGTCGGTGGCATTGGGCTCTGCTCCCAGGTTCAGCAGGTCTTCCACAATCAGGGGCTGGTTGGCAGCAGCTGCCACCAGGAGAGGGGTCTGCAGGTCACAGGAGAGGTCAGGCTGGGCCCCTGGTTCCCTCCCGTTGGAAAACCAGGCTCCCAGCCCCATCTCCCCTCAGACCCAGGAGCTCAGCCCCCATTCCTCTCTTCTCTGGGATCCAGGAGTCCAGGCCCCTGGCTCCCTCCTCCCCTGAACCCAGGATCATTCAGGCCCCAGGTCTCACCTTGCCTTTATGCTCACGAATGTCAAGACGTCGGTACACCTGGAGCACCTCAGCCGCAGCGTACGCCGCCCAGCGCAGGCCCCGAGCTGCCAACAGGTGCAGGAGCCTGAGGACAGGTGGGGGACAGTCATAAGAACAGCCCCCACCAAGCCAAGTGTCTGCAGACAAACCCGCCCCCATACTCACGTGTCCCCCTCCTCATCCTGGGCCAGCAGCTGCTGTGGCCCCAAAGCCAGCATGTGAGCCCGGGCCGCCTCCAGGGATGGTCCAGGGACCACAGCGGGGAACTGAGGGGGTCCTGAAGGGGGTGCAGAAACTCTCCAGGGCCCTGCCTGTGGCAGGGAAGATCCTGCATAGAGCCGGCTGTCCTGAGGGTCCTGAGGGGTACAGGTGGTGGGGAGAGCCCATCAGCTGAGAACTCCCCCAACCCAATCCACCACACTGTCACATCTGCATGCAGAGCCCCTGCGTATCCCATCTGTGCCAAGTGACCTCGGACTTTTAGTCCTCAGTTTTGCCCACCTGGAAAAGGAGATTTTTTTTTTTTCCCAAGACAGAGGCTCACTCCGCCACCCAGGCTGGAGTACAGTGGTGTGATCTCAGCTCACTGCAACCTCTACCTCCCGAGTTCAAGCAATTCTCCTGCCTCAGCCTCCGGAGTAGCTGGGATTACAGGCGAGTGCCACCACACCCAGCTAATTTTTGTATTTTTAGTTTCACCATGTTGGCCAGGCTGGTCTCAAACTCCTGACGTCAAGTGACCCACTTGCCTCGGCCTCCCCAGGCACTGGGATTATAGGCATGCGCCACCACGCCCGGCCTGGAACAGGCGACCGTAACCGAGCTCCGGACACCTCAGAATACTGCAGGAGCGCAACTGCGAATTTTTAGGGGCCCTTCAGCATCCTGTACCCACTCTGTATCTCACCTCCATGCCCTGGGGAAATGGGCACGGCGGCCCTGGGTCCGAGGGTGGGTAGAAGTCAGGAGGCAGGAAACTTTCGGCAGCAGGAGCAGGGCAAGAGTAGGGACTGTCTGCGTAGGCAGCATGCGTGTTGGGGTCCCAGTCTGGAAAGCCCATGGGGGGACCCAGGCTGCTAACTCCAGAACTCACAGTCTCCGGGTGTGCTGGGAAGGGAGGGTGGCCTGCGTGTAAGAGGAGGGGCAGGGGCAGGTCTGGTTACTAGAGTTGGGGACGTCACAGCCAGGTCTAGAGGGCCTGGTGTTTCCCAAGGTATTTCTGGGCCACCAAGAGCCCAGGACCTGGCCTGCTAGCACACTCAAAAGGCTGGAGACTGGGCCCTGGGGTTCTGTAGGACCGACAGAACCTAGGAAATCAGACTGTTACGAGTTCCAGCAAGAATGAGGGCCTACCAGCCTGGGTGACATAGCCAGACCCTGTTTCTACAAAAATTTAAAAAATTAGCAGAGAAGGTGGCATCACCTGTGGTCCCAGCTACCTGGGAAGCTGAGGCGGGAGGATCACTCAAACCCAGGAGGTGGAGGCTACAGTGAGCCAGACAGCACCACCCCACTCCAGTGCCAGGGCAACAGGGTGAGATCCCGTCTCAAACAAAAAGGGAAGAATGAGGGCCTGACTCCTAGGTGTCCCAAAGTTCTGAGAGCTGGGATGTCTGAGTCCCTTAGGGAAGGCGGATGGGGAGGCCTAGGAGCTGAGGGAACTTACCAGTCACGGCCTCATTCACAGATGGGGTCAGGGGCTGCGCTGGGGGAGGGAGAAATTGTCCCTGTAGAGACAAAAGCAAAAAGGAACCCTGGTGACTTTATCTGGCAGGTTCCTCCGGGTCTGACCCGGACCTATAGGGCATTTAGGTCAGGGCCACCCCATCATCAGCAGGCAAGCCGCTGAGTCCCTGCGGAACGGCATGGGGGAACCTCCTGAGAGCAGTCGCTCCCTGGCCTCACCTGCACCCCGCCAGCGTCGGGCTGCTGCTGCTGGCGGCGCCTCTGCTCTTCCAGAAGCTTCTTCACAGTCTGCGTTGGACAATGGCTGCGCTCACCCCTACTCACTGTGCGGGAGAGGAGGAGCGGAAGTCATCAGGGTCCTTAAGTCAACTAAATGCGGCGGGTGTGGCGGGGGGGGGAGTGGGTTTGGGCGCCCTCCTCGCCCTCCCGCGCGGAAAAACTGGCAGTAGATGCCGCCTGACTCCTGCAAAGCCATTAGAAGATGGGGGTGGGGCGTCCGCCTCCGCCGTTTCCTTCCTTCTGCTTCGCACTTTCCCTCTGACCCAACTTTCCACCAGCGTCGCGGAAAGTGGGGAAAGGGGAGGAGGGAACCCCTCGGCAGCAGCCACCCGACTTCCGTAAAAAAATTCCACCCCCAGATATCCCAGTTTTGAAGCCAGCGGGTTGGTGGGGTGCGGGTGCCAGGCGTCACTACCTAGAGGCACATTCAGGTTCCCAACATTTTTCTGCCCTAGAATCTATACCTCTAGAAATCAGGAGTCCCCAGCACCCCTCTCCGAGGAATGTCGAGAAGACAAAGGCCCCACAAGGGGCCTGGCTCAGTGGCTCTTGCCTGTAATCCCAGCACTTTGGGAGGCCGAGGCGGACGCATCTCCTGAGGTCAGGAGTTCGACACCAGCCTGGCCAACATGTTGAAATCCCGTCTCTACTAAAACTATAAAAATTAGCCAGGCGTGCTGGCGGGAGCTTGTAATCCCAGTTACTCAGGAGGCTGAGGCAGGAGAATCACTTGAATCCAGAAGGCGGAGGTTGAGGTTGCAGCGAGCAAGATCGCGCCACTGCACTCCAGCCGGGACGACTAGACTCTATTCAAAAAACAAAGTCCCACCCATACAGTCTCTTCTTCAGGCCCCAGGAGTCTGGACCCTCAGTCCCCTCCTCTCTAGGATTTGGGAGCCCTGGGTCCCAAACTCCTTCCTACGACCCAGAAAGGCAAAACCCTCAACCTTCCGCGCCTGGGTTCCGGCGGAGGAAGAGTTAAGCGGGGATTGCGGTGGGGCGGGAGGGGGCGGCTCGGAAACAGCCCGGACGCGGCGCGCTGACGCCAAGGCGCTCGCGCAAGGGAATCTTCCATTCTCCCCTTCCCCCCTCTTTCACCCCAGGTGTCCTGCTCCGAGGCGGGGCGCGCGGCCGAGCGTGGCGCTAGTGGAATCCCCGCGAAAGGGGAATTCCTGCTCAGCCCCGCACGAGTGGCGATCCGAAAATCCAAGGGCTGGGCAGAGGCAGGTTCGCCGTCAGCATAGACCCTAAGGCCAGGCTCCGGACCCTTCCCCACAGAGACCCTCACCGATTTTAAGCAACGACGCCCCCCGGCACTCAGTCCGGGAGCCCCTCCTTCTAGGGCGATTCTCGGCTGCCAGCAACCCCCAGCACCTCCAAGGACCCAGGCAGGGGTCCAGCCTCCCAGCCCTTTCACCCTCGGGGACCCGCGATCCTGGATCCCCAGTCCCCTGCGCCCCCAGGACCCAGAAGTCCGGGATCGCAGCCGCCCCTCCGTCACAATCCAGGAGGCCGGGACCCCTCCTCCTCCAAACACCCCTCACTCTCGTGACCCAGGACTGACGCTCCAGCTCCGTCCCTCAGGAGCTCAGGAGTCTTTCGATCCTCAGCCCCTCACTTTCTTAGGAGGCTGAGCGCGCCTTACCCGCACCCATTACCTCGGGGATTCCGTGGCGTGGATTGCGGGCCCCCAGGGCCGCGGCCTCGGCGCTGCGCCAGCCTCGCTGTTTCCCCCGCGGAGCCGCCGCCGGGTCCCCGATCTTGGGTCAACTACCCGCGAGTTTTTAAACTAGGGGTTCTGGCACCACCCAGTCCTGGGCAGGGCCCGCCCACAGACCTGGGAGTCCCCGAGTCGCGCTTGGGCAAACGCAGCCCTTGAGTGGGCGGGGCGGACTTGGGAGGCGGACTCCAGAGTCCGCGGAGAAGGAGGGAGCTGGGGTCCAGATCTTTGGTCTGAAGCAGCCAAGGGTACTGGGCTCCAAGAGGAGGGGGACGCTGGGGCGCAGGGGGGTGGGGACTGGAATTTCTTTTGTTTTGTTTTTGAGGAGTCTCTGTCGCCAGGCTGGAGCGCAATGGCGCCATCTGGGCTCATTGCAACCTCCGCCTCCTCGGTTCAAGCGATTCTCCTGCCTCACCCTCCCCAGTTACCTGGGCCCACCACCACGCCGGCTAATTTTTGTATTTTTAGTAGAGATGGGGTTTCACCATGTTGGCCAGGCTGGTCTCCAACTCCTGAACTCAGGTGACCTGCCGGCCTTGGCCTCCCAAAATGCTGGAATTACAGGATTGAGGTATAGCACCTGGCTGGGGCCTGGATTTCTGAGTCTCTGTCCAAGGGGTTGCTGAATGCTTTGTTTCCTGGGCCCTGTCCACGGAGGTAGAAGTAGGAGTGGGGATGGAGGTAGGGGTAGGAGTAGGGAGACTATTACTGAGTCCGGAGGGAGGGGGGTACTAGGCGTTAGACTCCCAGAGGGAGGGCCTGTGGGTAAGGGTAGAGGGTGTGGCTCAACTTCTCCCTCTCCCCTACATGAGCCTTTTCAGAGGTCTGGTTTCATTTACTCATCCATCATTTAAAATAATTGATTGCAGCAGAGAAGGCATTTGGCTGCGTGTTGGGAACTAAGCAGGCAGGAATTCCCAGCCCTGGAGCTGACATTCCAGTGGAAGCCACCCTCAGTTTCACTTGGTGACCTTTCACAGCGCTGACCACGTGGGCCCTATTCCTCCCCTGCTTGCCTTGCTTGCCTTTCTTTCTTTCTTTCTCTCTCTCTCTCTCTTTCTCTCTTTCTCTTTCTTGACAAGGTCTCACTCTGTGGCCCAGGCTGGAGTGCAGTGGCAACATCTCAGGTCTTTTCAACCTCCACCTGCCTCAGTCCTGAGTAGCTGGGATTACAGGCGCCCGACACCACGCTCGGGTAACTTTTGTATTTTTGTACAGATGGGTTTTCACTACATCATGTTGGCTTGAACTCCTGACTTCAGGTGATCCTCCCGCCTTGGCCTCCCAAAGTGCTGGGATTACAGGCGTGAGCCACCTCGGCAGCCTCTCCCCTGCTTTCAAGATGCCATGTTCTCCGGGGTCTCCTCCCTTACTCCCTCCTCCTTCTCCATTTCCCTGGCAAGGTTCCTCCCCTTCCCCCATTCAGTGTGTGTTGGGATGGGGGCGGGATCCTGTCTGCACTCACTTCCTTGGTGATCTCACCCAGTCTTTCAGCTTTAAATACCATCCATAAGCCATCAACCCCCAAATTTACATTTCCAGACCATCCTTATCCCTTGAACTACTAAATGCAGTGAGGTCATTCAGCATCTCCACAGGGAGATTATCAGGCATTTCCAACTCCCTGTGCCCAAACCTCGGCACTTTCCCCGCAAACCCACTTCCCCTCCTTTCCTCTCTGCCGATGGACGCTTCATCTTCTCAGCGTTTCGGGCCAGAAGGCTTGGCTGTCCTGGATCCCTCTCAAACACTCACATCCACTTCATCAGTAAACGTTGTTGGCCCTACCTTCAAAATATTTCGAGATCTCCCTAGCCAGCACACCCTGGGCCACCTGTCATTCCCACTTGGAGCAGCACAGCAGCCTCCCTGGTCTCTCTGACCCTCCCTCTGAGTTAGTTCACCAAAGGCAACAACAGAGACACCCCCTCAACACGCACAGGAAGTAGATGGTCTTGACACCAGCAGGGTGACATCCGCTATTGCTACTTCTCTGCTCCCTAACGGTTCCTCGGGACTTCTCTGGACCACAGTCCTCTGCCAGACCCCTGCCAGACACCAGCCCATCATGGTCCTTCTGGGTCACATCCTTCTCCTGCTTTTGCTCCCAGGTAGAGCCAGTGGTTACAGGGGATAGTAGGCAGAGCATTTGTGAGAGGGGTGCTTGGGTGACGTCTACAGGGACGGGTGCTGAAAGTGGGGTTCTTCTCCCTGTGCCCCTTCCCTTCTGGGAGATCCATTTGGCTTCAGGGCCTAGGTCCTTGGGGGCGGGAGGAGGTGAGGCAGGGAGTTTTTTTTGTTTGCTTGTTTTATTTATTTATTTATTTTTATTGTTTTGGAGACAGAGTCTCGCTGTGTCACCCAGGCTGGGGTGCAATGGCGTGATCTCAGCTCACTGCAACCTCCGCCTCCCAGGTTCAAGCTATTCTCCTGCCTCAGCCTCCTAGGTAGCTGAGATTATAGGTGTGTGCCACCACAACCAGCTAATTTTTGTATTTTTAGTAGAGCCAGGGTTTCACCTTGTTGGCCAGGCTGGTCTTGAACTCCTGACTTTGTGATCCACCTGCCTCAGCCTCCCAAAGTGTTGGGATTACAGGTGTGAGCCACAGCGCCCGGCCTGTTTTTGTTTTTTTGAGGTGGAGTCTTGCTCTGTTGCCCAGATCATGCAGTGGCACGATCTCGGCTCACTGCAGCCTCTGCCACCCGGGTTCAAGCAATTCTCCTGCCTCAGCCTCCCAAGTAGCTGGGACTACAGGCGTGCACCACCACACCCAGCTAATTTTTGTATTTTTAGTACAGATGGGGTTTCATCGTGTTGGCCAGGATGGTCTCAATCTCTTGACCTCATGATCTGCCCAGCTTGGCCTCCCAAAGTGCTGGGATTACAGGCGTGAGCCACCGCACCCGGCCAAGGCAGGGAGTTCTAGAGGAGCTGCCTGTGAGTGCCCCCTTCTCATGGGCGGGTCTCTGCTGCCACTTTCAATTTCTTGTCACTCTCTGTGTCTCTGGGAGTTCCCTTCCCATGTGACCCTGTTCCATCTCTCCAGCGTGGAGGTCACTTCTCAGGACAGTACCTTTCCTTTCCTACATCTTATTTTTTGGTTTGTTTTGAGATGGGGTCTCATTCTGCTGTCCAGGCTGGAATGCAGTGGCGCAATCACGGCTCAGGTGATCCTCCCACCTCAGCCTCCAGAGTAGCTGGGATTACAAGCGCAAACCACCACGTCCAGTTAATTTTTGTATTGCAGAGACAGGGTCTCACTATGTTGCCCAGGCTGGTCTCAAACTCCTGGGCTCAAGCGATCTTCCTGCCTCAGCCTCCCAAAGTGCTGGGATGACAAGTGTGAGCCACTGTGCCCAGCTGTTTCATGGACCTTCTCTCCACCCTCATCCCCCTTCTCTCTTTCCACAGTGGCTGCAGCTCAAACGACCCCAGGTGAGAGATCCCTCCCTGCCTTTTATCCCGGCACTTCAGGTATCTCGTCCATCCCAGAAACCAGAGGCTCTCAGAACACCCCAGTGGCTCTCAGGTCACTATCTCACCTCCCGTCCCCAAATCAGAGGATCTGTGTCCCTCTCCGAGTCCCAGAATCAGTGACCGCCAGCCTCTTTTTAGGAGTACCCCATGTGCCCACTGCACAGCTCCAAGGGTCCTGGGGCACCCCAGGCTCTCTGCATCTGTCTCCCCTTTCATTCCCCAATGGCAACCCCAGAGAACGTGGGACCCGCCCCTCAGGGGGACTTCCTCTCCTCCCTGTGGCCAAAACACAGCCCCAGAACACAGAACCTGAGCTGTCTCCCTGTCCCGGCCCCCACTCTCCAGGCTCCTGTTCCGGATGTGGGCCCCTCTCTCTGCCGCTCCTGGCAGGGCTCGTGGCGGCTGACGCGGTGGTATCACTGCTCATCGTTGGGGCGGTGTTCCTGTGCGCCCGCCCACGCCGCAGCCCCGCCCAAGGTGAGGGCAGGAGTGGGAGGGGCCTGGAGGGTGTGTGGTGTCCCTAGGGAGGGGGTCCCAGGGAGGGGACCCTTGGGGAAGCCCTGGAGGAGGTGCTGGGGAAACCCTGGGCGAGGTGCCTGGGGGAACCCCTGAGGAAACCCCTGAAGCAGGGGGTCCCTAAGGAAGTGAATATGTGGGTGGTCAGGCTTCATGCTTTCTCTCCCCTATCCCCAGAAGATGGCAAAGTCTACATCAACATGCCGGGCAGGGGCTGACCCTCCTGCAACTCAGACCTCTGCCTTCTGACCCTCTCATCCTGGATGGTGTGTGGTGGCACAGGAACCTCCCGCCCCAGCTTTTGGGTTAAAATAAAGCAATTGAAATACCTGCCGTTGTATTGTTCCTCAAAGAAGCCTCCTCCCATGAACTGTTTCTGGATCCAAGACCCCCTCAGGATCCCACATGTCCCCATCCCATCAGCCCTGGGATCTGGCATCATGTTTTTGCACTTCATGTTTATTTGGGGACAGCACTGGGGAGAGGTCTGGTCTCTTGGGGACAGCACCCTGTGGGTCTTTATGGTGGTAGGAGTTGGAATGAGTTGCTGGGTAGGCTTCAGGAATGGCTGGATCCAGATATCAGGTTGCTGACTGTCATGATTCGGGCTCATTTGTAATACGGCCTCTGTGTGTTGAGGTCGCTGTAGACATCCGATCTCTGACCCTGGAGCTCCTAAAGGGATGGGGGCCATCAGTGGAAAGGATCCACCAAATAAAATCCAGCCTTCTGCCAGTGCCCTACAAGGCCCCTGGCAGCTTCTTCAGCATTAGAGCCACGGAAGAGATCTGGATTTTATTCAAGTGCATTCAATGGCTCCCCTTCTCCTCTGGCTCACCACTGCGCCCCAACCTCAGGGCCAGTGGATGTGCTGATCCCTCTGCCTGAAACTCTGTTCCCCTAGATCTCCTCTGCCTTCAAGTCTCAGCTCACGTCACTGCCTCAGGGAGGCATTTCTCAATTTCCCCTCTGTAGTTTCTTCCCCCCATACTCCAGCCAGTCACAAAATCCTGTTTATTTCCTTTACCCTGCTTCCCCAAATTATTGTGGTTGTTCATTTGCTTCAAGTTTGTCTTAACTAGGATAGAAACTCTGTCACTGGGTCCCAGCATCTAGCACTTACAGGTGCTGGACGTAGCCACAGAAAGAATGAATACATTCAGGTAACACTCTGTCCTAAAATTTCAGTTACTGCCACCAGTGACCGGAAAGGCCCCTCAGTCTTCTGGATATCACAGAGCCAACCCTGAGATTCCTAGACTTCACAAAGAAACTTTATCCACAAGTGAGACAAATGGGCAAAGTTGGTTGCAGACAATACGTTGGACTTCACACAGCAGGGTTCACACTTGGGGTGTGGGGAGGATCTATGCGGCCCCCAGGGTCAGGCCTCTGACAGAAACCCTAAAATCATATATAATGACTAGTCTGGGCGTGCATTTTTCAGGGGAGGGGTCTTGGAGGATCTCATGACCCCCCAAAGGGCTAAGAAGAAACACTGACAGGGAGGGGGACAGATGGGTAGATTCTCTTGTCTATACCATAATTTTTAAAAAGAGCTTCAGCCAGGCACGGTGGCTCATGCCTGTAATCCCAGCACTTTGGGAGACCGAAGTAATGTATCTCTTGAGCCCAGGAGTTCAGGATGAACCTGGGCAACATAGCAAGAACCTAGCTCTACTTTTTATTTTTTTTTTTTTTTTTTTTTTTTTTTTTGTTTTTTGTTTTTTTTTTTTTTTATTTTTTTGGTAATTTTTTTTTTTTTTTTTTTGAGATGGAGTCTCGCTCTGTCACCAGGCTGGAATGCAATGGCATGATCTCGGCTCACTGCAACCTCCACTTTCCAGGTTCGAACGATTGTCCTACCTCAGCCTCCCAAGTAGCTGGGATTACAGGCTCACACCACCAGGTTCAGCTAATTTTTGTATTTTTAGTAGAGACAAAGTTTCACCATGTTGGCCAGGATGGTCTCGATCTCCTGACATCACAATCTGCCCACCTTGGCCTCCCAAAGTGCTGGGACTACAGGCCTGAGACACCATGCCTGGCCTCTACTTTAAAAAAAAATTTAGGCCCAATGTGGTGGCTCACGCCTGTAATCCCAGCACTTTGGGAAGACAAGGCAGGCGGATCACGAGGTCAGGAATTTGAGACCAGCCTGGCCAACATAGTGAAAACCTGTCTCTACTAAAAATACAAAAATAAGCCAGGTGTGGCGGCATGTGCCTGTAATCCCAGCTACTCGGGAAGCTGCGGCCAGAGAGGCTGAGACTGAGGCTTGAACCGGGGAGGCAGAGGTTGCAGTGAGTTGACAACATGCCATTGCACTCCAACCTGGGTGACAGAGTGAGACTTCATCTCAGAAAAAAAAAAAAAATTAAAAGAAAAGAAAGAAGAGCTTCAAGAATACTCAACCATCCTGGCTGCTTCTGCCTGTAATCCCAGGATTTTTGGAGGCTGAGGCAGGAGGATCACTTGAGACCAGGAGTTGGAGACCAGCCTGGGCAACATAGTGAGACCCCTGTCTTATTTCTTCAAATAAAAAATTTTTTTGCCAGGCGTGGTGGCTCACGCCTGTAATCCCAGCACTTTTTGGGGCCGAGGCAGGTGGATCATGAGGCCAAGAGATCGAGACCATCCTGGCCAAGACAGTGAAACCCCGTCTCTATTAAAAATACAAAAAAGTTAGCCGGGCATGGTGGCACACGCCTGTGGTCCCAGCTACTCGGGAGGCTGAGGCGGAAGAATCGTTTGAACCCAGGAGGCAGAGGTTGCAGTGAGCCAAGATTGTGCCACTGCACTCCAGACTGGTAACAGAGCAAGACTCCATCTCAAAAAAAAAAAATTTTTTTTTAATTAATCTTTTTTTTTTTTTGAGACAAAGTCTTGCTCTGTCACCCAGGCTGGAGTGCAGTGGCGCAATCTTGGCTCACTGCAACCTCCGCCTCCCCAGTTC
>NW_016108295.1:0-27209 GCF_001604975.1 Cebus imitator
AAGAAATGGATAAATTTCTGGACACACATACCCTCCCAAGACTAAACCAAAGAGAAGTTGAATCCCTGAAAAGACCAATAAAATGTCTAAAATTGAGGCAGTAATTGATAGCCTACTGACCAAAAAAAGCCGAGGACCAGATAGATTCAAAGCCAAATTCTACCAGAGGTACAAAGAGTAACTGGTAGCATTCCTTCTGAAACAATTCCAAACAATAGAAAAAGAGGGACTCCTCCCTAACTTAGTTTATGAGGCCAG
Organism: Cebus imitator; assembly: GCF_001604975.1. Lineage (NCBI taxonomy): Eukaryota > Metazoa > Chordata > Mammalia > Primates > Cebidae > Cebus > Cebus imitator. The sequence goes on from NW_016108295.1 coordinate 259, forward strand.
CATCATCCTAATACTGAAAGCTTGCAGAGACACAACAAGAAAAGGAAATTTTAGGTCAATATTTTTGATGAACACGAATGGGAAAATCTCCAATAAAATACTGGCCAATCGAATCCAGCAGCACATCAAAAAACTTATCCACCATGATCAAGTTAGTTTCATTTCTGGGATGCAAGGCTGGTTCAACATATGGAAATCAATAAACGTAATCCATCACATGAACAGAACCAAGGAGAAAAATCACATAATTATCTCAACTGATGCAGAAAAGACCTTCAATAATATTCAACAGCCCTTCATGATAAAACCTCTCAATAAACTAGGTTTTGATGGAATGTATCTCAAAATAATAAGAGCTATTTATGACAAACCCAAAACCTATATCATACTGAATGGGCAAAAGCTGGATGGATTCCTTTTAAAAACCAGCATAAGGGCTGGGTGTGGTGGCTCACTCCTGTAATCCCAGCACTTTGGGAGACCGAGGCGGGTGCACGATGAGGTCAGGAGTTTGAGACCAGCCTGATCAACACAGTGAAAGCCCGTCTCTACTAAAAATGCAAAAGTTAGCTGCACCTGGTGGCATACGCCTGTAATCCCAGCTACTCAGGAGGCTGAGGCAGGAGAATCACTTGAACTCAGGAGGCAGAGGTTGCAGTGAGCTTAGACCATGCCACTGCATTCCAGCCTGGGTGACAAAGCGAGACTCTGTCTCAGGAAAACAAAAACAAAAACAAAAAGCTAGCATTAGAAAAAGATGCCCTGTCTCACCATTCCTATTCAATACAGTATTGGAAGTTTTGGCCAGGGCAATCAGTTAAGAGAAAGAAATAAAAGGCATTCAAATAAGAAGAAAGGAAGTCAAATTGTCTTTGTTCACAGATGACATGATTGTATATTTAGAAAACCCCATCATCTCAGCCCAAATTCTCCTTAAGCTGATAAGCAACTTCAGCAATGTCTCAGGATACAAAATCAATGTGCAAAAATCACAAACATTCCTATACACAAATAAGAGACAAACAAAGAGCCAAACCATGGTGAACTCTCATTCACAATTGCTATAAAGAGAATAAAAGACCTAGGAATACAACTTACAAGGGACGTGAAGGACCTCTTCAAGGAAGACTACAAACCACTACTCAAGGAAATAAGAGAGGACACAAACAAATGGGAAAACATTCCATGCTCATGGATAGGGAGAATTAATATGGTGAAAATTACCAATCTGCCCAAATAATTTATAGATTCAATGCTATCCCCATCAACCTACCATTGACTTTCTTCACAGAATTGGTAAAAACTATTTTAAATTTCATATGGAACCAAAAAAGAGCCTGTATAGCCAGAACAATCTGAAGAAAAAAGAACAAAGCTGAAGGCATCATGCTATCTGACTTTAAACTATACTACAAAGCTACAGTAACCAAAACACTATAGTACTGGTACCAAAACAGATAGATAGACCAATGTAACAGAATAGAGGCCTTCAGAAATAATGCCACACATCTACAACCATCTGATCTTTGACAGATCTGCTAAAAACAAGCAATGGCAAAAGAAGTTTCTAATTAATAAATGGTGTTGGGAAAACTGGCTATCCATATGGAGAAAACTGAAACTGAACCTCTTCCTTACACCGTACACAAAAACTAACTCAAGATGGATTGAAAACTTAAATATAAAATCCAAAACCATAAAAACCCTAGACAAAGAGCTAGGCAATACCATTCAGGACATAAACATGGGCAAAGATTTAATGACTAAAACACTAAAAGCAATGGCAACAAAAGCCAAAACTGACAAATGGGATCTCATTAAACTAAAGAGCTTCTGCACAGCAAACAAACAAACAAACAAAACAAAACAAAACAAAACAAAATCTATTATCAGAGTGAAGAGACAACCTACAGAATGGAAGAAAAATTTTGCAATCTATCCATCTGACAAAAGGCTAATATCTAGAATCTACAAAGAACTTAGACAAATTTACAAGAAAGAAACAAACAACCCCATCAAAAATTCGGCAAACGATACGAATAGAAACTTCTCTAAAGAAGACATTTATGCAGCCAAAAAACATATGAAAAAAGCTCATTATCACTGGTCATTAGAGAAATGCAAATCATAACCACAATGAGATACCATCTCATGGCAGTTAGAATGGCAATAATTACAAAGTCAGGAAACAACAGATGCTGGAGAGGATGTGGAGAAATAGGAATGCTTTTATACTTTTGGTGGGAGTGTAAATTAGTTCAACCATTGTTGAAGGATCTAGAACCAGAAATAACATTTGACCCAGCAATTCCATTGTAGGGTATATACCCAAAGGATTATAAATCACTCTACTATTAAGACACATGCACATGTATGTTTGTTGCAGCATGGGTCACAATAGCAAGGACTTGGAACTAACCCAAATGCCCATCAATGATAAACTGGATAAAGAAAATGTGGCCCATATACACCACAGAATACTACATAGCCATACAAGTGGATGAGTTTTTGTCCTTTGCAGGGACACGGATGAAGCTGAAAACCATCTTTCTCAGCAAACTAGCACAGGAACAGAAAACCAAACACTGCATGTTCTCACTCATAAGTGGGAGTTAAACAATGAGAACACATGGACACAGGGAGGGGAACATCACACACCAGGGCCTGTCAGGGGGTGGGCAGCTAGGGGAGGGATGGGATTAGAAAAAATACCTAAGGTAGATGACAGGTTGATGGGTGCAGCAAATCACCATGGCACATGTATACCTAATTAACAAACCTGCAAGTTCTGCACATCTGTTTCTGAAGTTAACATATAATTTAAAAAATATAAAAAAGAAAATAAAAAGCTATTTTTTGAAAAGATAAACAAAATAAATAGACTATTAGTGATAGTAACCAAGAACAAAGAAGATCCAAGTAAGCTCAATTAGAAATGAAATTGGAGATATTACAACTGATACCACAGAAATTCAAAAGATTATTTGGGCTATTATGAACACCTTTACACATACAAACTAGAAAATCTAGAGAATATGGAAAAATTTCTTGAAATATACAACATTCTTAGATTAAATCAGAAAGAAATAGAAACTCTGAACAGACTGATAACAAACAGTGAGATAGAATAAGTGATTTTAAAAATGCCAACAAATGGTTGGAGTGTAAATTAGTTCAACCATTGTGGAAGACAGTGTGGCAATTCCTCAAGGATCTAGAAATAGAAATACCATTTGACCCAGCAATGCCATTACTGGGTATATACCCAAAGGATTATAAAACATTCTATTATAAAGACACATGCACATTTATGTTTATTGCAGCGGTGTTTACAATAGCAAGAACTTGGAACCAACCCAAATGCCCATCAATGATAGATTGGTTAAAGAAAATGTGGCACATATACACCATGGAATACTATGCAGCCATAAAAAAGGATGAGTTCATGTCCTTTGCAGGGACATGGATGAAGCTGGAAACCATCATTCTCGACAAACTGACACAAGAACAGAAAACCAAACACCGCATGTTTCTCACTCATAGGCAGGTGTTGAACAATGAGAACACATGGACACGGGGAAGGGAACATCACACACCAGGGCTTGTTGGGGCATCCGGGGGGGGGCTAGGGAAGGGATAGCAAGGGGTGGGGGAATTGGGGAGGGCTAACAATTCAGAGAAATACCTAATGTACATGACGGGGGGATAGATAAAGCAAATCACCATGGCACATGTATACCTATGTAACAAACCTGCACATTCTGCACATGTACCCTAGAACTTAAAGTACAATAAAAAAAATGCCAGCAAAAAAGTCCATGACCAGATAGGTTCGAAGCTGAATTCCATCAGACATTCAAAGAAGAATTAGTATCAATCCTAGTGACACTATTCCAAAAGATAGAGAAAGATCCTCCATAAATCATTCTATGAAGCCAGTATCACCCTATTACCCAAACCAGGAAAAAAACACAACAAAAAAGAAAACTACAGATCAATGTCTCTGATGAACATAGATACCAAAATTCTCAATGAAATACTAGCTAACTGAATTTGACAGCATATAAAAATAATATATCATGATCAAGTGGGTTTTATAACAGGGATGCAGAAATGGTTTAATATACAGGTCAATAAATGTGATACATCACATGAACAGAATTAAAACCAAATATTATTTGATACTTACAATAAACACACACACATACACAAAAACACTTTATGAAATCCAGCATTTCTTCATAATAAAAACCTTCAACAAAATAGGCATAGAAGGGACACATCTCAAAATAATAAAAGCCATGTTTTACAAACCCATGGCCAACATTAAACTCAATGGGGAAAAGTTGAAAGCGTTCTTTTTGAGAACTGGAAGAAGACAAGAATGGCCACTTTCACTACTTATATTCAACATAGTACTGGAAATTCTTGTCAGGGCAATCAGACAAAATAAACAAATAAAGCACATCCAAATTGGAAAAAAGAAAATCAAAGTGTCATATTTCACCAGTGATATGATTATGTATCTAGAAAATCCTAAAGACACATCCAAAAAGCTCCTAGATACAAGGCACAGTGGTTTATATCTGTAATCCCAGCACTTTCAGAGGCTAAAGTGGGAGGATCACTCAGCCCGAGCAACATGGTAAAACCCTGTCTCTAAAAAAAATACAAAAATGACCTGAATATGGTGGTGCATACCTGTGGCCCCAGCTACTGGAGAGGCTAAAGTAGAAAGATTGCTTAAGCCTAAGAGAGAGAAGTTGCAGTGAGCTGAGGTGGTGCCACTGCACTCCAACCTAGGTGACAGTGACACCCTATCTCACATAAACAAACAATCCCCCCCACAGCTCCTAGATCTGATAATGGAATTCAGGAAAGTCTCAGGATACAAAATCAAGGACACAAATCAGTGGAACTGGTAAACACCAACAATGATCAAGCTAAGAATAAAGTCAGAAACTCAATCCTTTTTAAAAATAGCTGCAAAAAACAATACTTAAAATATACTGAACTAAGGAGGTAAAAGATCTCTACAAGGGAAACTGCAAAACACTGTTGAAAAAAATCATAGATAACACAAACAAATGGAAACACATCACATGCTGATGAGTTGAAAGAATCAATACCTTGAAAATGGCCACACTTCCCAAAGCAATCTACAGATTCAATGCAATTTCCATCAAAATACCATTGTTATTCTTCAATCTTTATTTTTCATTCTTACCACATGCTGGGTTATCTTATGCTGGATTTTTGTTTTTTCTAGAGAACTAGAAAAAACAATTCTAAAACTTATATGAAACCCAAAAGGACCCCACATAGCCAAAGCAATACTAAGCACCCCCCCACACACAAAAAAACACCAAAAAGCCCAAAACAACAAAACTGAACAATCTGCCCCTGAATGATTACTGGATACATAAAAAAATTAAGGCAGGAATAAATAAGTTCTTTGAATCCAATGAGAACCAAGACAAAATGTACCAGAATCTCTGGGACATAGCTAAAGCAGTGTTTAGAGGAAAAATTATAGCACTAAATCCCACAGAAAAAAGTGGAAAAGATCTAAAATCTACACCCTAACATCACAGTTAGAAGAACTAGAGAAGCAAGAGCAAACAAATTCAAAGGCCAGCAGAAGACAAGAAATACCTAAGATCAGAGCAGAACTGAAAGAAATAGAAACAAGAAAAAAACCTTAAAAAAAAAATCAATGAGTACAGGAGCTGTTTTTTGATTGTTTGTTTGTTTTTAAAGACAAACAAGGTAGCCACTTTGCCTTCTGCTGCACCTTGTGCCAGGCCCCTTGGTCTGGAGACTGTGGCCTCAGACTGAAGTGAGGAGAAGGTGGCCCCACAAAAGTGTCAGAGATGGCTTTGGATTTCCAGTTGTGTGGGCTCTTGTCTGGCTCCTGAAACCTGCTGGAGAGGTGTATCAATCCCAACTGGTGAACTACTGAGAGGAAGCTACACAGAAGGGCAGCAAGTGTTGAGGACTTCCACCAAGATGGTCGAATAGAGACAGCTCTGGAGCAGAGTTCCCAGCAAGAGTGATGCAGAAGGTGAGTGATCTCTGCATTTCCAACCAAGGTGCCAGGATCATCTCAATGGGACTGGATGGACAGTGGGTGTAGCCCAAGGAGGGCAAACTGAGACAGGGTGGGGTGCTGCCTCACCTGGGAAGTGCAACTGGCCAGAGGACCCCCTCCTACCCAATGGAGGCCATCGGGGACTTATCTGGCCACTCCGGCACTCCAGTTCAGATACTGTGCTTCTCCCATGGTCTTTATAGCCTGCAGACCAGGAGATTTTCCCTAGGTTGTCAAGTGCCATGGGTTAACAGCACAAATATGAGCGGCCATTTCAGCCAGTGCCACGGGTTTTGGCTGGTGCCGGGAAGGCCTGCGAGACAGACCCTCCCACTCCCCAGAAAAAAAGGGGAGCTGAAGGCAGGGAGCCAAGTGATCTGGCCCAGTGGGTCCCCCCCCCCACCATAAAGACCAGCAAACTGAAACCCTCTGGCTCGAGAGTTTTACAGCCAGCACAGCAGTTTGAGCTGGACATGGGATGATTGAGCTCAGTGAGGGGAAGGGCATTTGCCATTGCTGAGGTGGTTCTAACCATACCTGTGTAAACAAAGTTGCAATGAAATTTACACAGCAGTTGAACTGAGCCTGCAGCAGCTCAGCAGTGCCTTTGCAGACAGACTGACGAGACTACCTTTTTGTTGGGCAAGGCATCTCTAAAAAAAAGGCAGCAGCACATCAGAAACTTATAAATAAAACCCCACCTTCCTTCCTGGGACAGAGCACCTGGGAAAAGGGGCAGTTGTGAGTTCCACTGAAGCAGACTTAAACGTTCCTGCCCAGCAGCTCTAAAGAGAGCAACGGAGCTCCCAGCACAGCACTTGAGCTCTGATAAGGGACAGATTGCCTCCTCAAGCGGCTCCCTGACCCCCATATATCCAAAAAGACACCTCATACAGGAGAGCTCTGACTGACATCTGGTGGGTACCCTTCTGGGACAAAGCTACAAGAGGAAAGAACAGGCAGCAATCCTTGCTGTTCAGTAGCCCCTGTGGGTGATTCCCAGGCAAGCATGTCTGGAGTGGACCTCCAGCAGTCCTGCAGCAGAGGGGCCTGATTGTTAGAAAGAAAACTAAAAAAAAAAAAGAGAAAGAAATAGCTCCCACATCAACAGAAGGATATCTACTCAGAGATCCCTTGTGAAAGTCACCAATTTCAAAGACAAAATGTAGATAAATCCATGAAGATGGGAAGAAACCAGTGCAAAAAGGATGATATCACCAAAAACCAGAATGCCTCTCCTCCTCCAAGGGATCACAACTCCTCACCAGCAAGGAAACAAAACTAAATGGGGAATGAGTTTGATGAATTGACAGAAGAAGGCTTCAGAAGGTGGATAATAACAAACTTCTCTGAGTTAAAAGACCATGTTCTAACCCAGGGCAAAGAAACTAGGAACCTTGAAAAAAGGTTAAATGAAATGCTAACTAGAATAACCAGCAGAGAAGAACATAAATGACTTGATGGAGCTGAAAAACACAGCATGAGAGCTTCACGAAGCATACACAAGTTTCAATAGCTGAATCAATCAAGCAGAAGAAAGGATATCAGAGATTGAAAGGAAACTCAATGAAATAAAATGAGAAGGCAGGACTAGAGAAAAACAGTGAAAAGAAATTAACAAAGCCTCCAAGAAATATGGGATTATGTGAAAAAACCTAATCTACATTTGATTGGTGTACCTGAATATGACAGGGATAATGAATCCAAGTTGGAAAAAGCACCTCAGGGTATTACCCAAGAGAACTTCCCCAACCTACCAAGGCAGGCTAACATTTAAATCCAGGAAATACAGAGAACACCACAAAGATATTCATCAAGAAGAGCAACCCCAAGGCACATAATTGTCAGATTCCTCAGGGTTGAAATGAAGGAAAATTGCTAAGGACAGCCAGAGAGAAAGGCCGGGTTACCCACAAAGGGAAGCCCATCAGACTCACAGCAGATCTCTCAGCAGAAACCCTACAAGCCAGAAGAGAGTGGGGGCCAATATTCAACATCCTTAAAGAAAAGAACTTGCAACCCAGAATTTCATATCCAGCCAAACTAAACTTCATAAGTGAAGGAGAAATAAAATCCTTTATGGACAAGCAATTGCTGAGAGATTTTGCCACCACCAGGCCTGCCTTACAAGAACTCCTGAAGGAAGCACTAAGCATGGAAAGGAACAACCAGTACCAGTCACTGCAAAAATGTACCAAATGGTAAAGACCATTGACACAATGAAGAAACTGCATCAACTAATTGACAAAACAACCAGCCAGTAACAAAATGGCAGGATCAAATTCACACATAACAATATTAACCTTAAATGTAAACAGGCTAAATGCTCCAATCAAAAGACACAGACTGCCAAACGGGATAAAAAGTCAAGGCCCTACAGTGTACTGTATTCAGGAGACCCATCTCACATGCAAAGACACACATAAACTCAAAATAAAGGGATGGAAGAAGATTTGCCAAGCAAATGGAGAGAGAGAGAGAGAAAAAAAGTAGGAGTTTCAATACTAGTCTCTGATAAAACAGATTTTAAACCAACAAAGATCAAAAGAGACAAAGAAGGGCATTACATAATGGTAAAAGGATCAATGCAACAAGAAGAGCTAATGATCCTAAATATATATGCACCCAATGCAGGAGCACCCAGATACATAAAGCAAGGCCTTAATGACCTACAAAGAGACTTCCACACAACAATATTGGGAGACTTTAACACTCCACTGTCAATATTAGACAGATCAACGAGACAAAAAATCAACAAGGTATCCAGGACTTGAACGCAGATCTGGACCAAGCAGACCTAATAGACATCTACAGAATTCTCCACCCCAAATCCACAGAATATACATTTTTTTCTCAGCACCACAACACACTTACTCTAAAATTGACCTCATAATTGGAAGTAAATCACTCCTCAGCAAATGCAAAAGAATAGGCATTATAACTAGTTTCTCAGACCACAGTGCAATCAAATTAGAACTCAGCATTAAGAAACTCACTCAAAACTGCAAGACTACATGGAAACTGAACAACCTGCTCCTGAATGACTACTGGATAAATTATGAAATGAAGGCAGAAATAAAGGTGTTCTTTGAAACCAATGAGAACGAAGACACAATGTATCAGAATCTCTGGTACACATTTAAAGCAGTATCTAGAGGGAAATTTATAGCACTAAATGCCCACATGAGAAGTGAGAAAAGATCTAAAATTGACACCCTATAATCAAAATTGAAAGAGCTAGAGGAGCACGATCAAAAAACTCAAAAGCTACAGGAGACAAGAAATAACTAAGATCAGAGCAGAACTGAAGGAGATGGAGACATAAAAACTCCTTCAAAAATTCAAAAAATCCAGAAGCTGTTTTTTTGAAAAGATCAACAAAATAGATAGACTACTAGTCAAACTAATAAGAAAGAAAAGAGAGAAGAATCAAATAGATGCAATAAAAAATGATAAAGGGGATATCACCACCAATTCCATAGAAATACAAACTACCATCAGAGATTACTACAAACACCTCTATGCACATAAACCAGTAAATCTAGAAGAAATGGATAAATTCCTGGACACTTACACCATCCAAAGACTGAACCAGGAAGATGAATCCTTGAATAGACCAATAACAAGGTCTGAAGTTGAGGCAGCAATTAATAGCCTACCACCAAAAAAAAGTTCCAGGTCCAGACAGGTTCACAGCCACATTGTACCAGACATACAAAAAGGAGCTGGTACTACTTCTGAAACTATTCCAAACAATACAAAAAGAAGCAATGCTCCCTAACTCATTTTATGAGGCCAACATCGTCCTGATACTGAAAACTGGCAGAGACACAACTAAAAAACAAAACTTCAGGCCAATATCTATGATGAACATAGATGAAAAAATCTTCAATAAAATGCTGGCAAACTAAGGCACCAGCACATCAAAAAGCTTATTTATCACAATCAAGTAGGCTTCATCCAGGGATGCAAGGCTAGTTAACATACACAAATCTATAAACATAATCCATCACATAAAGAGAACCAAAGACAAAAACCACATGATTATCTCAATAGATGAAGAAAAGGCCTTTGACAAAATTCAATAGCTCCTTATGCTAAAAACTCTCAATAAACTAGATATTGCTGGAATGTATCTCAAAATAATAAAAGCCATTTATGACAAACCGACAGCCAATATTATACTAAATGGGCAAAAACTGGGAGCATTCCATTTGAAAACTGGTGCTAGACAAGGCTGCCCTCTCTCATCATTCCTATTCAACATAGTACTGAAAGTTTTAGTCAGAGCAAACAGGAAAGAAAAGAAATAAAGGGTATTCAAATATAAAAAGAGGATGTTAAATTGTCTCTATTTGCAGGCAACATGATTGTATATTTAGAAGGCCCCATTGTCAAAGCCCAAAATCTCCTTAAGATGATAAGCAACTTCAGCAAGGTCTCAGGATACAAAATCAATGTGCAAAAATCACAAGCATTACTATTCACCAATAACAGAGTGCTAAATCATGAGCAAAATTTCATTCACAATAGCTACAAAGAGAATACAATACCTAGGAATACAACTAACTATGAATGTGAAGGACCTCTTCAAGGAGTACTACAAACCACTGCTCAGGGAAATAAGAGAGGACACAAACAGATAAAAAAACATTCCATGCTCATGGTTAGGAAGACTCAAAATTGTGAAAATGGCCATACGGCCCAAAGTAATTTATAGATTCAATGCTATCCCCATCAAGCTACTATTGACCTTCTTCAAAGAACTGGAAAAAAACACCTTAAACTTCATATGGAACCAAAAAGAGCCTGCATAGCCAAGACAATCCTGAGCAAAAAGAACAAAGCTGGAGGCATTACACTACCTGACTTCAAACTACACTACAAGGCTACAGTAATCAAAACAGCAGGTTACTGCTATCGAAACAGAGATATAGACCAATGAAACAGAACAGAGGCCTTGGTAGTAACACCACACATCTACAACCATCTGATTTTGACAAACCTGACAAAAACTAGCAATGGCAAAAGGAGTTTCTATTGAATAAATAGTGTTAGGAAAACTGGCTAGCCATGTGCAGAAAGCTGAAACTGAACCCCTTCCTTACATCTTATACAAAAATTAACTCCAGATGGTTAAAGATTTAAACACAGGACCTAACACCCTAAAAACCCTAGAAGAAAACCTAGGTGATACCACTCAGGACATAGGCATAGGCAAAAACTTCATGACTAAAACACCAAAAGAAATGGCAACAAAAGCTAAAATAGACAAATGGAATCTAATTAAACTTAAGAGCTTCTGTACAGCAAAAGAAACCATCATTAGAGTGAACTGCCAACCAACAGAATGGAAAAAAATGTTTGCAAGCTACCCATCTGACAAAGGGCTAATATTCAGAATCTACAAAGAACTAAAACAAATTTATAAGAAAAAGAAAGTAAACCCAGCCCCATCAAAAAGTGGGCAAAGGATACGAACACATACTTTTCAAAAGAAGACATTTATGCAACCAACAAACATATGAAAAAATGCTCATCATCCCTGGCCATTGGAAAAATGCAAATCAAAACCACATTGAGATACCATCTCGTGCCAGTTAGAATGGTGATCATTAAAAAATCCGGAGATGGCAGATGCTGGAGAGGATGTGGAGAAATAGGAACACTTTTACACTGTTGGTGGGAGTGTAAATTAGTTCAACCATTGTGGAAGACAGTGTGGCAATTCCTCAAGGATCTAGAACTAGAAGTACCATTTGACCCAACAATCCCATTACTGGGTATATACCCAAAGGAGTATAAAACATTCTATTATAAAGACACGCACACATATGTTCACTGCAGTACTTTTTACAAGACCAAAGACTTGGAACCCAACCAAATGCCCATCAGTGATAGACTGGATAAAGAAAATGTGGCACATGTATACCATGGAATACTATGCAGCCATAAAAAGGATGAGTTTATGTCCTTTGCAGGGACATGGATGAATCTGGAAACCATCATTCTCAGCAAACTGACACAAGAACAGAAAACCAAACACTGCATGTTCTCACTTATAGGCAGGTGTTGAACAATGAGAACACATGGACACAGGGAGGGGAACATCATACTCTGGGGTATGTTGGGGTGTGGGGATCTAGGGGAGGGATAGTGGGGGGTGGAGAGATTAGGGAGGGATAACATTGGGAGAAATACCTAATGTAGGTGATGGGGGGATGGAGGCAGAAAATCACCATGGCATATGTATTTCTATGTAACGATCCTGCAAGATATGCACATGTATCCCAGAAATAAAGTATAATCAAAAAATGTATTAAAGATTAACAAAATTGATTGCTAGCCAGATTAATAAAAAGAAAATAGAGAAGAATCAAGTAGACAAAATAAAAAATGATAAAGGGATATCACCACTGATTTCACAGAAATACAAACTACCATCAGAGAGTACTATGAACACCTCGATGCAAATTAACTAGAAAATCTAGAAGAAATGGATAGACATCTGGACACATACACCCTCCCAAGACTAAACCAGGAAGAAATCGAATCCCTGAATATACCAATAATGAGTTCTAATATTGAGGCAGTAATAAATAGCCTAACAACCAAAAAGCCCAGGACCAGACAGACTCACAGCCGAATTCTGCCAGAGGTACAAAAAGGAGCTGGTGCTATACTTTTGAAACTATTCCAACCAGTAGAAACTCAGGGACTCCTCTCTAACTCATTTTATGAGGCCAGCATCATCCTGATACCAAAACCTGGCAGAGACATAACTAAAATAGAAAATTTCAGGCCAATATCCCTGATTAACATTAATGTGAAAATCCTCAATAAAATACTGGCCAACTGAATCTAGCAGCACACCAAAAGCTTATCTACCATGATCAAATCAGCTTAATTCCTGGGATGCAAAGCTGATTCAACACATGCAAATCAATAAATGTAATCCAACACAAACAGAATCAATGGTAAAAACTACATGATTATCTCAACAGATGCGGAAAAGGCCTTTGATAAAATTCAACACCCTTTCATGCTAAAAACTCTCAATAAACTAGGTATTGATGGAATGTATCTCAAAACAACAAGAGATATTTATTACAAAACCACAGCCAATATCATACTAATTTGGCAAAAGCTAGAAGTATTCCCTTTTAAAAATCAGCACAAGACAAAAATGTCCTCTCTCATCACTCCTATTCAACATAGTATTGGAAGTTCTGGCAAGGGCAATCAGGCAAGAGAAAAAAATAAAAAGTATTCAAACAGGGAGAGAGAAAGTCAAATTGTCTCTGTTTGCAGATGACATGATTGCATATTTAGAAAACCCCATCATCTCAGCCCAAAATCTCCTTAAGCTGATAAGCAACTTCAGCAAAGTCTCAGGATACAAAATCATTGTGTAAAAATCACAAGCATTCCTATACACGAATAACAGACAAACAGAGAGCCAAATCATGAGTGAACCCCATTCACAATTGCTACAAAGAGAATAAAATACCTAGGAATACAACTTACAAGGGATGTGAAGGACCTTTTCAAGGAGAACTACAAACCACTACTCAAGGAAATAAAAGAGGACACAAATGGAAAAACATTCTATGCTCATGGTTAGGAAGAATCAATATTGTGAAAATGGCCATACTGCCCAAAGTAATTTATAGATTCAATGCTATCCCCATAAAGCTACCATTGATTTCTTCACAGAATTAGAAAAATCCACTTTAAATTTCATATGGAACCCAAAAAGAGCCTGTATAGCCACAACAATCTGAAGCAAAAAGAACAAAGCTGGAGGCATCACACTATGTGACTTCAAACTATACAGGTTACAGTAACCAAAACAGCAGAGTACTGATACCAAAACAGACATATAGACCAATTTAACAGAACAGAGGTCTTAGAAATGACACCACACATCTACAACCATCTGATCTTTGACAAATCTGACAAAAACTAGCAATGGCAAAAGGAGTTTCTATTGAATAAATGGTGTTGGGAAAACTGGCTAGCCGTATGTGGAAAACTGAAACTGGACCTTTTCCTTATACTTTATACAAAAATTAACCAAGATGAATTAAAGACTTAACTGTATAATCTGAAACTTTAAAAACTGTAGAAGAAAATCTAAGCTATACCATTCAGGAAATAGGCAGGGGCACAGATTTCATGACTAAAACACCAAAAGCAATGGCAACAAGAGCAAAAATTGACAAATGGGAACTAATTAAAGATCTTCTGCCCAGCAAAAGAAACTATCATAAGAGTGAAGAGGCAATCTAAAGAATGGAAGAAAATTTTTGCAATCGATCCATTTCATAAAGGACTAATATCCAGAATCTACAAAGAACTTAAACAAATTTACCAGAAAAAATCAAACAACCCCATCAAAATGTGAGCAAAGGATATGAACTCATACTCCTCAAAAGAAGACATTTATGCAGCCAACAAACATGAAAAAAGCTCACCATCACTGGTCATTAGAGAAATGCAAATCAAAACCAAAATGAGATACCATCTCATGCCAGTTAGAATGGCAATCATCAAAAGGTCAGAAAACAACAGATGCTGGAGAGGATGTGGAGAAAGAGGAATGCTTTTATACACTTGGTTGGAGTGTAAATTAGTTAAACCATTGTGGAAAACAGTGTGGCAATTCCTCAAGGATCTAGAACCAGAAATATCATTTGACCCAGCAATTCCATTACTGGGTGTATTCTCAAAGGATTGTAAATCATGCTACTATAAAGACACATGCACACATATGTTTATTGTGGCACTATTCACAATAGCAAAGACTTGGAACCAACCCAAATGCCCATCAATGACAGGCTGGACAAAAAGATGTGGCCTGTATACACCATGGAATACTATGCAGGTATAAAAAAAGATGAGTTCATGTCATTTTCAGGGACATGAATGAAGCTGGAAACCATCATTCTCAGCAAACTAACACAGGACCAGAAAACCAAACACTGTGTGTTCTCACTTCCAAGTGGGAGTTGAACAATGAGAACATATGGACACAGGAAGTGTAACATCACACACTGGGGTCTGTTGGAGGGTGGGGACATAGCGGAGGGATAGCGTTAGGAGAAATGCCTAATGTAAATGATGGGTTGATGGGTGCAGCAAACCGCCATGGCACGTGTATTCCTATGTAACAAACCTGCATGTTCTGCACATGTATCCCAGAGCTTAAAGTATAATAAAGAAAAATAACTTTAAATCTAGAATTTTTATCTAGCCAACTTGTTATTCAAATGTAAAGAAATAATAAAAATATTTTCTAAAATATTAGGGCTTAGGTGGTTTTCTACATAAGAATCTACATTGAAAACTCTGCAAAAACTACTAAAATTAGAAGAGAAGCAAATTCAAAGAAGGGTGCTAAGAATATAGCAAGCTCAAATGATTAACTTTCTTTCCTTAATGTATTGATGTTTTCATAGTAAAATTAAATATAATTTTAGGAATAAAGGAAAGGAAAAGTGAAATTTTATGCATCATAATCCATGATTAAGCTTATAGACTTCATTAACATAATGGAAACGAGAGGAGACTAAATTAACATGAGAGGATGCTGAACTTCTTTTATTTGGTAAAAATTATAAATATTAATATCTTTAGGATACAAAAAAGAGCAAATAAACATGACAATGATACATAAGGTAAGAAACAATAGAACATTAAAATATTATATCTTTTAAAGGAATAGAGAAAAACACTTTCCAATGGAAAGCACTTAATGGAGACAGTAAAAACAAAAAGAAAGTCTATAGTATAGTCTGATTTTAAACATTCCACAAATGTTCATCCATCAATGTATATTTATTAGGTATAGTCCAACTGAAAAACATTAAATTACCTCTTCTTTTAGACACAGTTTACCATATGCATAATTGTTCAACACCAAGACTTTAATATTTTATTCATCCCTTTTTGTTCTGCAATAAAACAATTTTAGTGCATGTTTAGCTGGTATCCAAATTATGGTACCAATACTTTGTATTTTGATTTTCCCCAAGCACAGTGTTATGGCCTGGTCATAAACAAAGAAATATGTACAGATGCTGTGTTGTGTTGTGTTTGTATGTGTGTACTTAACAAAGATAAATAGAATTTTAATACTTAAAGTAAGCCTGCTGTAAAGAAAAAAAAAAAAAAAGCCTTAAGATAAATCTGTCAGCTACTCCCCGTTTTGGCCACCAGAGGGAGACCACGATTCACTTTTAGTCAATTGAAAATAAAAGCAGCTTTTTAAAATAGTAGACTTGTTTTTCTGTTCTTCATACTCTAAACCAATATTTTCTTTCAAAGGAATTGTCCTTTTATTTAGTTCAGAGGCTCTGAAAGTCTCGACATGGTTGAGAGAATTAATCTGTGTCTGAGGGCATAATGGAAGCTAACAAAGATAACATTTTTTCATATGTTGATTAAGCACCAGAGATGCTAAATTACTTTACTGTAGCTAGAGTCCCGCTAATCTTATAGCAATGAAAGTGCTATCTGGCTACCTGAGCTACACAGGCCACCTCCTCATTATCCACACACACCCAGTCAGACACATATATGTATAAATACAGATTTACACACAGAGAGAAACACATAAACACACACACAGACACAAACGCAAACACACACAACTATTGCTGTTGGTGGTTGAACCTGGATTTAGTGAGACAGCCAGTAGTAAATGAAGATTTGGTTTACCCAGTTACAGCCCCAAAAATGCTGTTTCAATTCAATATCTGTCTGATTTTAGCAGTATTCCAAAAAAATCCAGAAAAGGAAATACTTATTCTTTTTATTTAAGTAAGAATTTTATAATTGTAAAATGATTTTATCCCTAATTGAGTCTATAATTTGATCATCTAAATGTAGGTAGAAAATAACACAAGAAAGCCAAAAAGAAATATTCATAATTTTCAAATTAAAAATATAAATTAGAATTCAGTTTGGGGATATGACATTATACAATAAAACTGGTTTGACCCTCAGAAAGGTACAGAGAGTCTTTCCTCCTTTTACTGATAAGTTACCTTGGGGCCCATAAAAGTTTAACAGCAGTAAGGTAAGATATCTGTAATGGGGCAATATTAAAGGAGAGACTCAGCTTCCAGTGTTAAAAATAAGCCCAATTGGGAAGTCAGAAAGTACAGAGGGAGGGTACAGAAGAGTGGACTTGTATGTGAGTGGGCCTGGTATTGGTTAGTAGGGAAGTAAGCAGGTTAAAATAAAAAAAGACATCATTCGTTGCCTATCTTTACTAGCTTCTCTGTGTCTCAGACAAAATAATTTTGTCAACATATTATCTTAAAAATATATTTGAGTTCTCAGGAGGTGGAGCTAGATGGCAGAATAGAATGGTCTGCAAATTGTATTCCCCACCACCAGCAAGAACACCAAATTAACTATCACATTCACAGCAAAAACACCTGTGTAAAATCCAAAATTAGGTAAGCACTCATAGTACCTGGTTTTAACTTCATTTCACTAAAAGATGGCCTGAAGAACTAGAAAAAGCAGCCCTGAATCGCTGAGACTACCCTTCCCCATCCCCCAATTCCAGCAGCAGCCCTGTGGTATGTAGAGCATCTCTGGGTGCTGGGGAAGAGAAAACACAGCAATCATGTGGCATTTAATTCAGTGCTGTTAGAGCAGAAAGGAAAACCAAATCAAACTCGGCTGAAATCTGCTCATAGAGGGAGCATTTAAACCAGCCATAGCCAGTGAGGAATCATGGGTCCCAGTGGTTTGAACTTGAGGGCCTGCAACCCTAACCATAGGGGGCTATAGTCCTGTGTGTCTTCAAGTAAATTTGAAAGGCAGTCTAGGCTATGAAAACTACAACTCTTAGGTGAGACCTAGTGCTAAATTAGGCTTAGAGACAGCAGACTTGTGGGGGCATTTGACATACTGAGACAGCAGCTGGGACAGCCAAGGAAGTGCTGGCATCCTACCTCCCCTAACCCCAGGCCACACAGATTGTAGCTTCTAAAGAGACCTTTCTTTCACTTGACTAAAAGAGAGATAAGAGTGGGGAAGATTCTGTCTAGCATCTTGGATACCAGCTTAGTCATGGTAGAATAGGGCACTGGACAAAGTTACGAGGTCCCCATTCCAGGCCCTGGGTTCCAGATGACATTTCTAGGCATGCCTGAACCATAAGAGAGCCTACTGTTTTGAAGAAAAGGACCCAGTCCTGGCAGCATTTATCATCTGCTAACTAAAGAGCCTTTGGACCCTGAATAACCAACAGCGGTACCTGGGTACTAAACTGTAGGCCTTGGTGAGCCTCTGAGACTTACTGGCTTTAGGTGAGATTGAACATATTACCATCTGAGGTGGCTATGGAGAAAAACTAATTTTTCTTGAGAAAAGCAGAGGGTAAAGTAAAGGGGACCTTGTCTTGCAGCTTAGGTACCAGCATGGCCAAAGGTGAGCAGGGCCTCAAGTTAATTCTTGGGGTCACTGATTCCAGGACATGACTTTTGAATGGCATTTCTTGACATGATCTGGGCCAGGAGCCCGCTGACCTGGAAAATGAATCCTAGTTTAGGCAGCATTCACTACAGGCTGACTTAAAAGCCCTTGAGCCTTAAGAGAACATTGGCTGGTATTCTGGCAGTACTCCATGTGGCGTGGGCTGTTGACGGCTATGGATGACCATCCTCTGCCACTGGAAAGGGAAGGGAAGAGTGGAAAAGACTGTATTATTCTCAGCAAACTGACCCAAGCACAGAAAACCAAACATCCCGCGTTCTCACTCATAAGTGGGTGTTGAACAGTGAGAACACATGGACACAGGGAGGGGAACATCACACACTGGGGCCTGTCAGGAGGCTGGGGGGCTAGGGGAGGGATAGCAGGGTGTGAGGGGATTGGGGGGAATAACATTAGAAAAAACACCTAATGTAGATGATGGGGGGATGGATTCACAAATCACCATGGCACGTGTATACCTATGTAACAACCTGAACGTTCTGTACATGTACCCCAGAACTTAAAGTATATAAAAAAAGACTGCATCTTGTGGTTTAAGTACCAGCTCAGCTACAATATAATGGAACACCAGTTAGACTTCTTAGGTTTTTGACTCTAGTTTCTGACTCATGGACAGTACCTCTAGACCCACCTAGGGCCTGGTGGGTCTCTCTGCCCCAAAGGGAAGGACATAGGCCTGACTGGCTTTGCCACTTGCTGATTGTGGAGACCCAGGGTATTGAAAAAATACAGGCAGTAGCCAGGGAGTGGTTACAGCAGGCCTTGTGCAAGACCCAGTGCTGTATTGGCTTCAGGTCTGACCCAGCACAGTCATAGTGTTGGTGGCTACAGAAGTGCTTGTATAAATCTGCCTTGAGCTTTATGTGGCTCAGAACAGAGAGAGAAACTGTTTTTCTGGAAGAATCACAGTGTTATTGGGCGTGGGGCACTCCCTAAAGCAGGTAGAGCTTAGATTACAACACCTAGATCCTTTCAAATATCTGGAAAGTCTTGCTAAGAAGAACAGGTACAAGTAAGCCCAGAGAGTGAATACTAAAATAAATAATTAATTCTTCCATATTTAGACACCAAAGAATATCAACTAGCATCAACACCATCCACGAAAACATGATCTCACTAAATAATGCACCAGGGACCAATCCTGGAGAAACAGAAATATGGGAACGTTCAGACAGAGAACTCAAAATAACTGTGTTCAGCAAACTCAAAGAAAGTCAAGATAACACAAAATAAGAATTCAGAATTCTATCAGAATAACAAAGAAATTGAATTAATTAGAATCGAGCAAAAGTCCTGGAGGTGAAAAATGTAATTGGCAAACTGACG
This sequence comes from Cebus imitator, assembly GCF_001604975.1. Taxonomy (NCBI): domain Eukaryota; kingdom Metazoa; phylum Chordata; class Mammalia; order Primates; family Cebidae; genus Cebus; species Cebus imitator. The sequence continues at coordinate 20,192 of NW_016108295.1, forward strand.
AATGCATCAGAGTCCTTTATTTTTTTTAATTATTATTTTTTTAGAGATGGGTTCTCACTATGTTGCCCAGGCTGGAGTGCAGTGGCTATTCACAGGAGTGATTCCACTACTGATCAGCATGAGAGCTTTGATTTGCTCTGTTTCTGGCCTGGGCTGGTTCACCACTTGTTAAGCAACCTGGTGGTCCCCTACTCCTGGGAGGTCACCATATTGATGCCGAATTTAGTGCAGACACCTGATCAGCATAGTGTCCAATTGCCCAGAACTCTTGGACTCAAGCAATCCTTCTGCCTCAGCCTCCCAAGTAGCTGAGACTATAGGCACATGTCACTGCACCCCAAGCATGAGCCCTTTAATAACATAATTAATCAAGCAGAAGAAAGAATTAGTGAGCTTGAAGACATTCCATTTGGAAATACACAGTCAGAAGAAACAAAAGAAAAATGAATAAAAAACAACGAAGCACACCTGCAGAATGTAGAAAACAGCCTCAAAGGGCAAATCTAAAAGTTTTGGTTTTAAAGAGAAGGTAGAGAAAAAGAGGGGTAGAAAGTTTATTCAAAGGGATAAGAGGATTGAGCAAGATGGCCAACTAGACACAGCCAGGTGGAAGAGTTGCCATGAGGGACTGAGGTTACTGATGCATTTCTAACATATCTTCAGAAGGAAGGCAACTAGAGTGAACAAAAGGAAGATGCAGAAGGTGGGCTGAAGAGGGAGAAATCTGGGAACCCTACACAGGGCTAATGCACACCAGGACTCATTCCTGGCCCTCAATGACCCTGAGGGAATGGGTGAGTTGAACTGGCAAGGCAATTCACTCTCGCCACTGGCCTCTGGAATTCCAGCTGAGGGAAATCCCTCTACCACCATGGACACTTGAGTTTGCAGGGAGAACTGTTTAGAGAAGTGGTAGGGGTAGAAAGTCAGCAGATGTGCAACCCAAATGGTTTGGTGCAGGAGTATCTGTAGTGGAGCATGGCCAGGGATGGCCATTCTCTTAGGCTTGACTTGCTTCCGTAGGAGATTTAGTCCTAGGTAACCTTTCGGAACTAAACTCTGCAGGGTCATCTTGCTCATTAGAAGGGGTTGATTTTACATGGGCAAACCTTGGTCTACTGGCCTCTCCCAGGGCCCAAGCCTGGCAGCGCCTGCCTGTAGGGCAGTCTTGAGTGCCCTGGGAGCCCATATCATGGTTTTTGGACTGGTGAACCATGCTTGACTGGTGGAGAACTCCAGTGGGGCGGCCCCCAGGGCCACGTGCCAGCCCACTCCTTCCCTTCCCACACTGGAGATTTCCCTGGGCCCATGGCAACCCCCACATTACTTTGCCACTTCTGTGTCAGGTGTGCAGTTTATTCCACCTCCCCCTGCCAACTACCATTGCAGTCAGAGCTTTGGGGAGAACAGAGCCAGCCAGCCCCACATCTGCCAGCACCCTACCCTTGCACCAACAATGCTGCGGAAGTGAAACTAGGGACAGAGAACAGCAGACCCTCACCCACCCTGAGCGACCACCCCTGCTTGCAGCACACAGAGAACACACACAGACCTACACTCACCAGTTCCCCACCCCCTTTGTCAGCACCACCACCAGCATCACCACAAGTATAGTTACCAGCAGGCCCTCTACTCCTGCCCCCTTTATCTGCCTTACCTCTTCCACTGTGGTGAATGTCTGCATGGAGGCAGGCAGGTGGGCACTTGATAGCATGCTGTGGTAGTTGAGGAATGTGAAACCCACTGCGGTGTTGCTGCTGCTGGCATGTGTGAATGAAGATGGATACTGTTGTCATCTCACTACAAAATTTTTTTCCTGACACTACTCACTGAAGTGTAGTGACCAGCGGTTCAGGAGCACCTTGGCCCCCCAAGTGGAGTGGATTCTTAACCTTGAGGAGACAAAGAATAAAGTCAGGGCCTAATACAAGCCCCTCAGAGTTACAGAAGGGAGTCCAGAAATTGGCAGTTGAGAATTGACCCCGCTAAGAAATGAAGCCATTGGGTAAATCCACTTTATACCATAATCAGACCCTCAAGCCCATCAAATAGAATAAAAGAAAAAAAACCTGCTCAAAAGTCTGCAACCTCAAAGATTGAAGTATCCTATATCCACAAAGATGACAAAAAATTAGTGCCAGAAACCTGATGACTCAAAAAGCCAGGTGCCCTCTTTCCTCCAAATGACCACACCACCTCTCCAGCAAGTGTTCTGAACTGGGCTGATATGGCTGAAATGACAGAAATAGAATTCAGAATATGGATAGGAGTGAAATAGGTTGAAACTGAATCCAAGAAAACTAACACTCACAATAAAATAATGCAGGAGATGACAGACAAAATAGCCAGTATAGAAAAGAAGTAAGCGACCTGATAGAGCTGAAAAACACTACAAGAATTTTGTAATGTAATCACGAGTATGAATAACTGACTAGACCAAGCAGAAAATCTCAGACCTTAAAGACTGGCTTTCTGAAATAAAATGGTCAGACAAGAATAGAGAAAAAGGAATAAAAAGGAATAAACAAAACCTCCAAGAAATATGTGATTATGTAAAGAGATCAGATCTACAACTTGGTGTCTCTGAAAGATGTGGGGAGAGTGTAAGTAACTTGGAAATAATGTTACAGAATATCATCCACGAGAACTTCTCCAACCTAGTTAGAGAGACCAACATTCAAATTCAGGAAATGCAGGGAACACATACAAAATACTTCGCAGAAAAATCATCCCCAAAACATAATCATCAGATTCTCCAACGTCAAAATGAAAGATAAGATATTAAAGGCAGTTAGACAAAAAGGCCATGTCACCTACAGAGGGAAGGCTATCAGACTAATAGCAGACCTCTCTGGAAATTTTTCAAGCCAGAAGACATTGGGGGCCAATATTCAACATTCTTTTTCTTTTAATTTTTATTTTAATTTCAGGGGTACATGTGCAAGTTTGTTACATAGGTAAATGTGAGTCAGGGGGGTTTACTGTGCAGATTATTTCATCATCCAGATATTAAGCCTAGTACCCATTATTTTTCCTGATCCTCTGCCCCCTCCAAGTCTCCACCAGTGATAGGTCTCAGTGTGTGTTGTTCCCCTCTATGTGTTCATGTGTTCTCATCATTTAGCTCCCACTTATAAGTGAGAACATGCGATATTTGGGTTTTCTGTTCCCATGTTAGTTTGCTAAAGATAATGCCTCCCCATTCATTTCCCTGAAAAGGACATGATCTCATTTTTTATGGCTGTATAGTATGCCATGATGTGTAAGTACCACATTTTTTTTTACAATCCAGTCTATTATTAATGGGCATTTGGACTGATTCCATGTCTTTGTCTTTGTTATTGTGAATAGTGCTGCAATGAACATATACATACATGCATCTTGTCTTCTTGCTTTATTTCATTAAGTTGATCTTCAATCTCTGATATCCTTTCTTCCGCTTGATCGATTCAGCTAATGAAACTTGTGTATGATTCATGAAGTTCTTGTGCTGTGGTTTTCAGCTTCATCAGTTTATTTATATTCTTCTCTAAATTGGTTATTCTAGTTAGCAATTTGCTTAACATTTTTTCAAGGTTCTTAGCTTCTTTGCATTGGGTTAGGACATGCTTCTTTAGCTCGGAGGAGTTTGCTATTACCCACTTTCTGGAGCCTACTTCTGCCATTTCATCAAACTCATTATCTGTCCAGTTTTGTTCATTTGCTGGCAAGGAGTTGTGATCCTTTGGAGGAGAAGAGGCATTCTAGTTTTTAAAATTTTTAGCGTTTTTCAGCTGTTTTTTTCCCATCTATGTGGCTTTATCTACCTTTGGTCTTTGATGTTGGTGGCCTTCAATGGGGTCTCTGATTGGATATCCTTTTTGTTGATGTTGATGCTATTCCTTTCTGTTTGTTAGTTTTTCTACTAACAGTCAGGCCCCTCTGCTGTAGGTCTGCTGGATTTTGCTGGAGGTCCACTCCAGACCCTGTTTGCCTGGGTCTCACCAGTGGAGATTGCAGAACAGCAAAGATTGCTTCCTGTTTCTTCCTCTGGAAGCTTTGTCTCAGATTGGCCAGATGCCAGCCTGTATGAGTTGACTGTGGCCCCTACTGGGAGATGTCTCTCAATCAGGAGACATGGGGTCACTTTCCCACTTGAGGAGGCATTTTGACCCTTAGTAGAGCTTGAACACTGTGCTGGTTGATTTGCTGCTCTCTTCAGAGCCATCAGTCAGGGATGTTTACAGGGCTGCTGAAGCTGTGCCCACAGTCATGCCTTCCCCAGGTTCTCTGTGCCAGGGAGATGGGGATTTTATCTATAAGTCCTTGACTGGAGCTGCTGCCTTTTTTTTTTTTTTTTTTTTTCAGAGATGTCCTGCTCAGAGAGAAAAAATCTAGAGATGCAGTCTGGCCCCAGTGGCCTTGCTTAGCTGTGGGGAGGCTCTGCCCAGTTCGCAATTGTGGGTGGCTTTGTTTACACTATGAGGGTAAAACTTCTTACTCAACACTCAGCAATGGCAGATGCCACTCTCTCCACCAAGCTTGAGTGTCCCAAGTCAACCTCAGACTGCTATGCTGACAGCGAGAATTTCAAGCCAGTGGATCTTAGTTTGCTGGTGGGTGGGACCCACTGAGCCCAACTACTTGGCTCCCTGGCTTCAGCCCCCTTTCTAGGGGAGTGAACAATTCTGTCTCACCAGCATTCCAGGTGCCATTGGGGTATAAAAAAAAAAAATGACTCCTTCAGTTAGTTCAGTGTCTGTCCAAACAGCCAACCAGTTTGGTGCTGGAAACCCAGGGCCCTGATGGCGTAGGCACTGGAAGGAGTCTTCCGGTCTGCAGGTGGTAAAGACCATGGGAAAAGTGCGGTATCTGGGCCAGAATGCACTGTCTCTCATAGCTTAGTCCCTTATGGCTTCCCTTGGCTAGGAGAGTGAGCTCTTTGACCCCTTGTGCTTCCTGGGTGAGGTGATGCCCCATCTTGCTTCCACTTGCCCTCTGTGGGCTGCACCCATTGTCAAACTAGTCCCAGTGAGATGAACCAGGTACCTCAGTTGGAAATGCAGAAATTATTTACCTTCTGCACATTGATCTTGCTGGGAGCTGCTGACCAAAGCTGTTCCTATTTGGACATCATGCCAGCAATCGAAAAAAATTATTAATAACTCAAATTTACTATATATTTTTAAAGTGATAACAAGAAGTACAATAAGTAAAAGAAAAAAGGATATGGATAAGCAAATAATGAAATATGATATTCAAATAATCAACAAATCAGTGCAAAGATACTAAGCTACTTTAGTTGTCCAGGAAATGCAAAATTAAGTAAAATAATACTTTTAATATTACACTTTATAAAATAATAAAATTAACATTTACTGGTCTAAGAGAAAGACTATCATGAATTTATACATTGTTGATGCAAATAATATTTTCTAAAGCTCTCTACTATAACAATTTGTTTAAAAAAATCCAATTTAAATTGTTAAACAGTTCTGGAAATGCATCAAATAGAAACAATTGAGGAACAAATAGCAGATTAAAAAGTATGCGAATTACTTTGTAATTTGTAATAACAAAATATTAAAAACATTCTTAATTCCGTTTAACAGGAGAATTATTGAAAAAAGTATGGCACATTCGGAAGAGTGTGGCAATTCCTCAAGGACCTAGAAATAGAAATTCCATTTGACCCAGCAATCCCATTACTGGGTATATAGCCAAAGGATTATAAATCGTTCTACTATAAGGACATATGCACACGAATATTCATTGAAGCACTGTTTACAATAGTAAAGACCTGGAACCAACCCAAATGCCCATCAACGATAGACTGGACAGGGAAAATGTGGCACATATACACCATGGAATATTATGCAGCCATCAAAAACGATGAGTTGGTGTCCTTTGTAGGGACATGGATGAACCTGGAAACCATCATTCTCAGCAAACTGACACAAGAACAGAAAATCAAACACCGCATGTTCTCACTCATAGGCAGGTGTTGAACAATGAGAACACATGGACACAGGGAGAGGAGCACTACACACTGGAGTCTGTTGGGGGGAAATAGGGGAGGGATAGAGGGGTGTGGGGAGTTGGGGAGAGATAGCAAGGGGAGAAATGCCAGATATAGGTGAAGGGGAGGAAGGCAGCAAATCACACTGCCATGTGTGTATCTATGCAACAATCTTGCATGTTCTTCACATGTACCCGAAAACCTAAAATGCAATAAAAAAAAGTATGGCACATTCATATATATGAGACATAAAGCTCTTAAAAAAACAGCAATCAAAATTTATAGCAGTTTACTTAAATATATTTCTAAAAGGAACTCATGAGAGTATTAATAATAGAGCATAGAATATAACATGATACCATATATAAAAAACATTTTGTAAACACAAACATATACAGCTAGTGCTCAACTTACGACCATGGTCGGGACCGTGGACTGGTCCTAACACGATTTGGTCCTAAGTTGAGTAGGCTATATGTACAGTTGAAATGGTGCACGCGGAGATGGTAGTGCTGCTGGAAGCTGGTCCGCACGACAGTGCCCAGCTGGGCAACGTTTGCGCTGCCAGACGCGGAGCAGTCGTGGCTAGCGATTGTGGTCATAAAGTCAAATGGTCGTAAGTTGCATAGGTGGTAAGTCGGTCAATACCTGTATGTGTATATGTTCATTTGCCTATGATAATGTGAACCCAAAGAAATTTATAAAAGAATGACAGTAGTTCACTAACTTTTTTTCTTTGTTTTGGTGGTAGTCGTTAGGAATGGAGAAAACAGGATATATTTTCACCAATCCACCTCTAAAAGAATTTTAAAAAGAGGAATGTTGTCCAAAACAATGTATAACATAGTTTAATTTGCATAAAAATAATATATGTATGTTCACATATACATAAAATTTATTTAAATGATTAGTGTAATAATAACACTGGTATTCCATGTAAAACTGATGATTTTTACATATATATATATATATATATATATATATATTTTTTTTTTTTTTTTTTTTTTTTTTCAGAGATGT
>NW_016108295.1:27524-32358 GCF_001604975.1 Cebus imitator
TATTCCATGGTGTATATGTGCCACATTTTCTTTATCCAGTCTATTGTTGTTGGGCATTTGGGTTTGTTCCAGGTCTTTGCTGTTGTAAACAGTGATGCAATGAACATATGTGTGCATGTGTCTTTATAATAGAACAATTTATAATTCTTTGGGTATATTCCCAGTAATGGGATTGCTGGGTCAAGCGGTATTTCTATTTCTAGGTTCTTGAGGAATTGCCACACTGTCTTCCACAATGGTTGCTCTAATTTGCACCCCCACCAACAGTGTAAAAGTGTTCCTATTTCTCCACATCCTCTCCAGCATCTGTTGTCTCCAGATTTTTTAATGATTGCCATTCTAACTGGCATGAGATGGTATCTCAGTGTGGTTTTGATTCACATTTCTCTAATGACCAGTGATGATGAGCATTTTTTCATATGTTTGTTGATCTCATAGATGTCTTCTTTTGTAAAGTGTCTGTTCATATCCTTCACCCACTTTTGAATGGGTTTGTTTGTTTCTTTTCTTGTAAATCTATTTTAGTTCTTTGTAGATTCTGGATATTAGCCCTTTGTCAGGTGGGTAGGTTGCAAAATTTTTTTTCCCATTCTTTTGGTTGCTGGTTCACTCTAATGATTGTTTCCTTTGCTGTACCGAAACTTTGGAGTTTAATTAGATCCCATTTGTCAATTTTGGTTTTTGTTGCTATTGGTTTTGGTGTTTTAGCCATGAAGTCCTTGCCTAGGTCTATGTCCTGAATGTTTTTGCCTAGGTTTTCTTCTAGGGTTTTTATGGTGTTAGGTGTTATGTTTAGATCTTTAATCCATCTGGAGTTAATTTTAGGGTAAGGTGTCAGGAAGGGGTCAATTTCTGCTTTCTGCACATTGCTAGGCAGTTTTCCCAACACCATTTATTAAATAGGGAATCCTTTCCTCATTGCTTGTTTTTCTCAGGTTTGTCAAAGATCAGATGATTGTGGATGTGTGGTATAGCTTCTGAGGCCTCTGTTCTGTTCCATTGATCTATTTCTCTGTTTTGGTACCAGTACCATTCTGTTTTGATTACTGTGGCCTTGTAGTACAGTTTGAATTCAGGCAGCATGATACCTCCAGCTGTGAAGAAGGTCATTGGTAGCTTGATGGGGATAGTGTTGAATCTATAAATTACTTTGGGCAGTATGGCCATTTTCACGATGTTGATTCTTCCCAATCATGAGCATGGAATGTTTTTCCATCTGTTTGTGTCCTCTCTTATTTCATTGAGCATTGGTTTGTAGTTCTCCTTGAAGAGGTCCTTTACATCCTTTGTTAGTTGTATTCCTAGGTATTTTATTCTCTTTGTAGCAATTGTGAACAGCAGTTTGTTCTTGATTTGGCTCTCTTTAAGTCTGTTATTGGTGTATGGAAATTCTTGTGATTTCTGTACATTGATTTTATGTCCTGAGACTTCGCTGAAGTTGCTTATCAGTTTCAGGAGATTTTGGGCTGAGATGATGAGGTCTTCTAAATATACAATCATGTCATCTGCAAATAGAGGCAATTTGGCTTCCTCTTTTCCTACTTGAATATGCTTTATTTCTTTTTCTTGCCTGATTGCTCTGTCTAGAACTTTCAATATTATATTGAATAGAAGTGGTGAGGGAGGCCATCCTTATCCTGTGCCAGATTTCAAAGGGAATGCTTCCAGTTTTTGCCCGTTGAGTATGCTATTGGCTGTGGCTTTTATTATTTTGCAATACATCCCATCAATTTTTAGCATAAAGGGCTGCTGGATTTTGTTGAAGGCCTTCTCTGCATCTGTTGAGATAATCATGTGATTTTTGTCTTTGGTTTTGTTTATGTGATGGATTACATTTATAGACTTGAATATGTTGAACCAGCCATGCATCCCTGGGATGAAGCCTACTTGATTGTGATGGATAAGCTTTTTGATGTGCTGTTGCATTCAGTTTGCTAGTATTTTATTGAAGATCTTTGCATCAATGTTCATCATGGATATTGGCCTGAAGTTTTCTTTTTCAGTTGTGTCTCTGCCTGGTTTTTATATCAGAATGATGTTGGTCTAACAAAATGAACCGGGGAGGATTCCCTCTTTTTGTACTGTTTGGAATACTTTCAGAAGGAATGGTACTAGCCCTTCTTTGTATGTCTGGTAGAATTTGGCTGTAAACCTGTCTGGATCTGGGCTTTTTTTAGTTGCAAGGTTATTAATTGCTGCCTCAACTTCTGCCCTTATTATTGGTCTATTCAGGGTTTCAATTTCTTCTTGGTTTAGTCTTGGGAGAGTGCAAGTGTCCAGGCATTTATCCATTTCTTCCAGATTTACTGGTTTGTGTGCATAGAGTTGTTTGTAGTAATCTCTGATGGTAGTTTGTATTTCTGTCAAATCAGTGGTGATGTCCCCTTTATCATTTTTTATTGCATCTATTTGATTCTTCTCTCTCTCTCTTTTTTATATTAGTCTGGCTAGTGGTCTATCTATTTTGTTGATCTTTTCAAAAAACCAGCTCCTGGATTTGTTGATTTTTTCAAGAGTTTTTTTGTGTCTCTATCTCCTTCACTTCTGCTCTGATCTTAGTTATTTCTTGTCTTCTGCTAAATTTTGAGTTTTTAAAATCTTGCTCCTCTAACTCTTTCAATTTTGATGATAGGGTGTCGATTTTAGGTCTTTCCTTCCTCCTCATGTGTGCATTTATTTCTATGAATTACCCCCTAGACACTGCTTTAAATGTGTCCCAGAGACTCAGGTAAGTTGTGTCTTCATTCTCATTGGTCTTGAAGAACATCTTTATTTCTGCCTTCATTTCATTGTTTATCCAGTTGACATTCAGTAGCAAGTTGTTCAGTTTCCATGAAGTTGTGCAGTTTTGAGTTAGTTTCTTAAGCCTGAGTTCTAATTTCATTGCACTGTGGTCTGAGAGATTATGATTTCCATTCTTTTGAATTTGCTGATGAGTGATTTACTTCCGATTATGTGGTTGATTTTAGAGTAAGTGTGATGTGGTGCTGAGAAGAATGTATATTCTGTGAATTTGGGGTTGAGAGTTCTGTAAATGTCTATTAGGTCTGCTTGGTCCAGATCTGAATTCAAGTCCTGGATATCCTTCCCAATTTTCTGTCTCGCTGATCTGTCTGCTATTGACAGTGGGGTGTAAAATTCTCCCACTATGATTGTGTGGTAGTCTAAGTCTCTTTGTAGGTTGTTAAGGACTTGCTTTATGTATCTGCATGCTCCTGTATTGGGTGCATATATATTTAGAACAGTTAGCTCTTCTTGTTGTATTGATCCTTCTACCATTATGCAATGCCCTTCTTTGTCTCTTGATTTATGTTGGTTTAATGTCTGCTTTATCAGAGACTAGGATTGCCACCTCTGCTTTTTTTTGCTCTTCATTTTCTTGGTAAATCTTCTTCCATCACTTTATTTTGAGTCTATGTGTGTCTTTGCACATGAGATAGGTCTCCTGAATACAGCACACTGATGGTTCTTGGCTTTTTATCCTCTTTGCCAGTTTGTGTCTTTTGATTGGGGCATTTAGTCCGTTTACAATTAATGCTAATATTGTTATGTGTGAATTTGATCCTGCCATTTTGTTACTAGTTTGTTGTTTTGCCCTTTGGTTGGGGTAATTTCTTCAATGTGTCATTAGTTTTTACCATTTGGTTCTTTTTCTGCAGTGGCTGGTACTGGTTTTTCCTTTCTGTTTAGTGTTTCCTTCAGGAGCTTATGTAGGGCAGGTCTGGTAGTGACAAAATCTCTCAGCAATTGCTTGTTTGTAAAGGATTTTATTTCACCATCACTTATGAAGCTTAGTTTGGCTGGATATGAAATTCTGGGTTGCAAGTTCTTTTCTTTAAGGATGTTGAATATTGGCCCCCACTCTCTTCTGGTTTGTAGGGTTTCTACAGAGAGATCCGCTGTGAGTCTGATGGGCTTCCCTTCGTAGATGACCGGACCTTTCTCTCTGGCTGCCCTTAGCATTTTTTTCTTCATTTCAACCCTGGTGAATCTGATGATTATTTGCCTTGGGGTTGCTCTTCTAGAGGAGTATCATTGTGGTGTTCTCTGTATTTCCTGTATTTGAATTTTGGCCTGCCTTGCTAGGTTGGGGAAGTTCTCCTGCATAATATCCTGAAGAGTGTTTTCCAGTTTGGATTCATTCTGCCCGTCATCTTCCAGTACACCAATCAAGCGTAGATTAGGTCTTTTCACATAATCCCATATTTCTTGGAGGCTTTGTTCATTTCTTTCCAGTCTTTGTTCTCTTTTTTTGCCTTCTCAATTTATTTCATTGAGTTGATCTTCAATCTCTGATATCCTTTCCCCTGCTTGATCTATTCGGCTATTGAAACTTGTGCATACTTTATGAAATTCTTGTGCTGTGTTTTTCAGCTCCGTCAAGTCATTTATGTTCTCTAAGCTGGTTGTTCTAGTTAGCATTTCGTCTAACCTTTTTTTCAAGGTTTTTAGTTTCTTTGCATTGGGATAGAACATGTTCCTTTAACTCAGAGAAGTTTGTTTTTACACACCTTCTGAAGCCTGCTTCTGTCAATTCATCAAATTCATTCTCTGTCCAGCTTTGTTCCCTTGCTGGTAAGGAGTTGTGATCTCGTGGTGGAGGAGAGGCGTTCTGGTTTTTGATGGTTTCATTCTTCTTGCACTGGTTTTTTCCCATCTTGTTGGATTTATATATCTTTGATCTCAGGTAGCTGCTTGGGGAGGCAACCTTTCCTTTGTCTGCCTCGAGAGGCACTGCTGGGCTGCCACAGATTCAGTGGAGCTGCTGAATCTTATTTACTCAGGAAAATTAGGCCGGTTTATATAATGGTGGCAGCCCTTCCCCCCTCCCCCA
>NW_016108295.1:33608-45295 GCF_001604975.1 Cebus imitator
AGAATATCTTTATTTCTGCCTTCATTTCATTGTTTATCCAGTCAACATTCAAGAGCAAGTTGTTCAGTTTCCATGAAGCTGTGCGGTTCTGAGTTAGTTCCTGAATTCTGAGTTCTAACTTGATTGCACTGTGGTCTGAGAGACTGTTTGTTATGATTTCCATTCTTTTGCATTTGCTGAGAAGTGATTTACTTCCAATTAGGTGGTCAGTTTTAGAGTAGGTGCGATGTGGTGCTGAGAAGAATGTATATTCTGTGGATTTGGGGTTGAGAGTTCTGTAAATGTCTATTAGGTTTGCTTGGTCCAGGTCTGAGTTCAAGTCCTGGATATCCTTGTTAATTTTCTGTCTCGTTGATCTGTCTAATATTGACAGTGGAGTGTTAAAGTCTCCCACTACTATTGTGTGGGAGTCTAAGTCTCTTTGTAAGTCATTAAGAACTTGCCTTATTTATCTGGGTGCTCCTGTATTGGGTGCATATATATTGCAGATCGTTACCTCTTCTTGTTGCATTGATCTTTTTACCATTATGTAATGTCCGTCTTTGTCTCTTTTGATCTTTGTTGGTTTAAAGTATATTTTATCAGAGAAGGTAATTGCAACTCCTGCTTTTTTTTGCTCTCCATTTGCTTGGTAATTCTTCCTCCATCCCGTTATTTTTAGCCTTTGTGTATCCTTGCATGTGAGATGGGTTTCCTGGATACAGCACACTGATGGGTTTTGGCTTTTGATCCAATTTGCTGGTCTGTGTCTTTTTATTGGGGCATTTAGCCCATTTACATTTAGGGTTAATATTGTTATGTGTGAATTCGATCCTGTCATTTTGATGCTTGCTGGCTGTTTTGCCTGTTAGTTGATGCAGATTCTTCAATGTGTTGATGCTCTTCACTATTCGGTATTTTTTTGGAGTGGCTGGTACTGGTTGATCCTTTCTATGTTTAGTGCCTCTTTCAGGAGCTCTTGTAAAACAGGCCTGGTGGTGATAAAATCTCTGAGTACTTGCTTGTTCATAAAGGATTTTATTTTTCCTTCACTTATCAAGCTTAGTTTGACTGGATAGGAGATTCTGGGTTGAAAGTTCTTTTCTTTAAGGATGTTGAATATTGGCCCCCACTCTCTTCTGGCTTGTAGGGTTTCTGCTGAGGGATCTCCTGTGAGTCTGATGGGCTTCCCTTTGTGGGTAACCTGACCTTTCTCTCTGGCTGCCCTTAGCATTTTCTCCTTCATTTCAACCCTGGTGAATCTGATGATTATGTGCCTTGGGGTTGCTCTTTTTGAGGAATATCTTTGTGGTGTTCTCTGTATTTCCTGGACTTGAATATTGGCCTGCCTTGCCAGGTTAGGAAGTTTTCCTGGATAATATCCTGAAGAGTATTTTCCAGCTTGGATTCATTCTCTCTGTCACATTCAGGCACACCTATCAAATGTAGATTAAGTCTTTTCACATAGTTCCATATTTCTTGGAGACTTTGTTCATTCCTTTTTACCCTTTTTTCTCTAATCTTGCCTTTTCATTTTATTTCATTGAGTTGATCTTCGACCTCTGATATCCTTTCTTCTGCTTGGTCAATTTGGCTGTTGAAACTTGTGTATGCTTCACGAAGTTCTCATATTATGTTTTTCAGCTCCATCAATTCACTTATATTCCCGTCTAAGTTGTTTATTCTCCTTAGCATTTCGTCAACTCTTTTTTCAAGGTTCTTAGTTTCTTTGCATTGGGTTAGAACATGTTCTTTTAGCTCACAGAAGTTTCTTATTACCCACATTCTGAAGCCTGATTCTGTCAATTCATCACACTCATTCTCCATCCAGCCTTGTTCCCTTGCTGGTGAGGAGTAGTGATCCCTTGTAGGAGGAGAGGCGTTCTGGTTTTGGGTGTTTTCATCCTTTTTTCACTGTCTTTTCCCCATCTTTGTGGATTTATCCACCTGTCATCTTTGTAGTTGCTGACTTTCAGATTGGGTCTCTGAGTGGATTTCCAGTTTGTTGATGATGAAGTTATTTCTTTCTGTTTCTTAGTTTTCCTTCTAACAGTCTGGCCCCTCTGCTGTAGGGCTGCTGAGGTCCACTTGAGGCCCTGCTTGCCGGGGGATCACCTGCAGCAGCTGCAGAACAGTAAGAGTTGCTGCCAGTTTTCTTATTCTGCTATCTTTGTCCCAGAAGGATACCCGCCAGGTGTCAGTCTGAGCTCTCATTTATGAGGTGACTGTTTGGATATATGGGGGTCAGGGAGCTGCTTGAGGAGACAGCCTATCCTTTAGGAGCTTAAGTGCTGAGCTGTGAGCTCCATTGTTCATTCAGAGCTGCTGGGTAGGTACGTTTAGGTCTGCTGCAGCAGAGCTCATAAACCTACCCCCCCCTTTTTTTTCCCAGGTGCTCTGTCCTGGGGAGTCAGGGCTTTATGAGTTTCTGTTGTGTTGCTGGCTTTTTTCAGGGCTTCTCTGCCCAGTGAGGAGGCAGCCTAGTCACTGTCTGCCTGCAGAGGCTTTGTTGAGCTGCTGTGGGCTCTGCCCAGCTGCCGTGTGAACCTCCCTGCAGTCCTGTTTATAGGGGTGTAGTTAGAACTGCCTCGGCAATGGCGGCCCACCTCTATAGTGGTGGACTCTCTCTGTAATGGCGGGTTGCCTTGGCAATGGCGGGCTGCCTCAGCAATGGCACACTACCTCCATAGTGGTAGACTGCCTCGCTAATGGCGGGACGCCCCTCCCCCACAGAGCTGGACCATCCCGGTTCAGCTGTTTTTGCTGTGAAACTCTCAATCTAGAGCATTTTTGATTACATTTTTTTTGTGGGGCTGGGACCAGCCTAGCCTGATCACCTGGCTCCCTCCCTCAGAGTCTTTTTTTTTGGTCTCCAAGGTGTTCCAGTCACCTGCTGAAAAGGTGCCAGGATCTGTGTGATTTTCAGTGTGGGGACCCACTGTGCTGGCTGAAACAGCTGTGCTGCGATTCATGGCACTTTTTTGCCCAGGAATCTCCTGGCCTGGCTCCCTGTTTCAGTCCCCTTTTTAATCAGATGAATGGGTGACTCTGTCTCCCAGGAGCTCCAATCACCAGCTAAAAAGGCACCTGGACCTGTGTATTTTGTATGGAGAACTGCTGCGCCAGGCGCCAGCAAAACAGCCGCACCAGCGAAAACAGCCCTGCTGACCAAAACAGCCACAGGGGCCAAAGCAGCTGCGCTGGTTTGATTCCCTCTGCCTGGGAATCTCCTGGTCTGTGGGCAATAAAAATCCATCTGGAAATGTGGCATCTGCTCACCCTCTGTGGTTTCACTGGGAGCTGCAATCCTGAGCTGCTCGTAATCAGCCATCTTCGATCTAAAGATTTTTAGGGAGATTTGATGAAATATTCACAAATACTTATAATACATTTTCCCCTATTACTTCAATGTAATTGATTGGCTTTGTGAAGAAATTGGTGATATTTGAGAATTCTGGACTCATGGGGTTGTATAATATCTGAGAAGAGATTAAAAATTTCTAAAGAAAAGAGATATGAAAATACAAAAATAAAAATTTCAGGGTCCCTAGAGTAATTAATTTGATGTGTTTAAAAAGACCAAAATAAGCTGGGTGTGGTGGCTTATGCCTGTAATCCTAGCACTTTGGGAGGCCAAGTCAAGAGGACTGATTAAGGACAGGAGTTCAAGACTAGCCTGGGCAACAGAGTGAGACCCTGTCATAAAAAATATAAAAAGACCAAAGTATATTTATATGAGTAAACTTTTGCTAAGATGAAACTTTGAAATCTTGAGACAATAATCCAGAGTAAAAGTACATCAACACAATGTGGTCTAAGCAAAGGTTGTGAAAAGAAGTCAGGTTGATGAACATACTAGCATTAAAAGGTACTGGCAAAAGTGTTTATGTGATGTATGGAAATAGTAGATATTTCTATTTTGGCAACAGGATACCTACCTTTTTTTCTTAAACAGAGAGCTACACCTTCTGAAAATCACTTGTGTTACATTTAGGAGCACATAAATAAGTGTAGAAAGGAGGCCAACCATATCCAAGACAATGCAGAAATGATAAACTAGAACATCTGAAGGGCATTACTTTGTGTCAAGGGTATGCAAAATCCACTTTTCTAGGTATTTCAAAGTCTACAATACATTTTTTATTATAGTCACCCTATAGTGCTATGGAGCACTAGAATGTATTTGTCCTATCTAGCTGTACTTTTGTATCTGTTAACTAACCTTGTTACCCTGTCCTCTACTCTATCCTTTAGACTACATTTTTGTCAGTGCTCAACATGTAGCTCGTGCCTGCTGTGGGATTGTAAGGCTCACCTATGTTGCAAGGAATAGCTTAGATAAATGGTTCAGGGCCCCTTTATTACAAGCATTACTGGCTGCATAATAGTGGCAAGTTTCCCTCCTTAAACACACACCACAGTCTCATATAAGGGAGGCAGTAGGAGGTAAAGCATAATTGGGCAGGGCATGTCAGCCTTGGAGTAGGCAGGAAGGCAGCAAAGTGTACCTCCAGACTCATCCATTGAAAAGGAAAGGAGAAGCCTGAATCAGGCTATTCATTGGCAAGAAGGTGTTGATTTTGGAGGTGGGGTATGGTGGGGGTGTGTAGCAAAAGGAGCAGAATCACAACTATTAAAATTTGTTCCAGGAACAAAAGGAAGCTTTGAGTGAAGTTAGAAGCAATTTTAACGTGCAAAGCCTGTGATTTAACAATTATTTTGCTCTTCTGGGAAATTTTTCTCACCTCGCTTAAAGAATCCAGTTGGCTGATTTTACTAAACTATCAGTTGTAAACAGCAGCAAGTATGGGCAAGATGAGGCAAGGCAGGCAGAGGTGTGGTAGAAGACAGAGTCCCAGATACATCATGGGTGAAGCAGTTTATATAGACATACTTTGTAAGATGTCAGAAACTTGAGAAATGAAAGAGAAACTCTTGGTGACACAATGCAGTTTAGTTATCCTATAAGGGCCCATCAGCATCTATTCAGGCACCACTTCAATTATGCAAAGTATAGTCTAACTTATTCATGATAAAGTAACACAAAGGTGACCATAGGTATGAATTATTATAAATCCTCAATTATCTCCCCTAGGAACATACATGAAACAAAGCCTCTAATTAAAATATAAGACTAAGCTTAGTATGAAAAAGAAATTATATATCCAAAGGAAAAGAAATTATTTTATCAAAAGACACTGGCACTCAGATGTTTGCTGCAGCACTATTCATCATAGCAAAGACAGAATTAAACTAGGTACCCATGAATCCTAGATTCATGTTCTTTGTTAATTTGCTTGGAATAAAGGCCTTCTGCCAACTTGGAGGACAGCCTGAGTGAGGTGGAAGCCCACTACACCCTGAAGATGGAGCAGCTCAATGGGATCCTGCTGCATCTGGAGTCAGAGCTGGCACAGGCCTGAGCAGAGGGACAGCACCAGGCCCAGGAGTATGAGGCCCTGCTGAATGTCAAGGTCATACTGGAGGCTGAGATCACCACCAATTGCCGCCTGCTGGAAGGTGGTGAGGACTTAAATTTTGGTGATGCCCTGGACAGCAGCAACTCCATGTAAACCATCCAAAAGATCACCATCCACCAGGTAGTGGATGGCAAAGTGTCTGAGACCAATGACATCAAAATTCTGAGACATTAAGTCAACAGAAGCAGGGTACACTTTGGGGAGCAGGAGGCCAATAAAAACTTCAGAGGTTAATAATAATAATAATAATAACAACAACAACAACAATAATAAAGGCCTTCTGCTGCATCCATGTTGCTGCAAAGAACATCTTTTTCTGTGGCTTCTTAGTATTGCACGATATATAGGTATTTCTGATACTACATGTACTCACTTATAAGTGGGTGCTAAATATTTGGTGAATATGGAAACAATAAATGCTGGGAATTCTAAAAAAAAATGCGAAGACAAGCATTGAAAAATTATCAGGTATGAGATACACTACTTGGACAATGGACTTATTAAGTACCCAAACCTTGACATCATGCAGTATACCTATGTTACAAATCTGCCATGCATCCCCAAATCTAAAATAGAAATAATAAAATGCTTTATGATAAAAAAATTATAGCAACTTGGATTTTTTAGTCTCTTTTATTCCCTAATTCACTTTTCATTAATTTGTTTAATTATTTGATTTATCAAATATTAATTAAGCATCTGCTATGTTCTAAAAATATATTAGGCATTAGGAATACAGAAATAAATGTTGATCAATCAAGTTAGGCCTTTGGAACTTTGCCCTAATAGAACAATCATATAAATACATTAATACTCATAAATTAGTGTGATAGGCATTATGATAAAGATATATGTAGAGTACTGGAAGTACAGAAAAAGGAGAATCAGGGAAAGCTTCCTGGAAGATTTTATGTTTAACTCCTAAAAGTTAAGAGCTAAGCAGATAAGAAAATGAAAAAAGATTAAAAATGTGGACTAATTTCAGGTAGAAGAAGCAGCATGAATAAAAGCACAGAATGAAACAGTGTGATACATTCAGGAAAATGCAAGCAGTTAAGTATGTAGGGCATATAGAAGGCAAATAGTGGAGAAACAGGAAATGAGGCTGGCAATTTTGTTAAAGACCTGTATGCTAAATTTGTCTTTTACTTTTATTCTGAAATTAACAGATAACCATTGAAGGGAAGTGATGTAATCAGATTTGCATTTCAGAAATTTTAAGTGGGATATCTGTGGGAGAATGGATGGTCCAGGGCCAAACTACGACATGATCTCATAAAATCATGTTGTTTATTTTATTGAAAAGGTAATGTCTTCAGTCTTTCTTTTTTGTACTTCTTACATTTAAGATCTGGAATTATAGGACTTGGGTGAGGAAGAGGGAGAGTTAGGGTAGATGTTGATGTTATTAATGAAGAGGAAAATCGTAGAATTGGAAGGGGGCATTCAGTCTGAGATGTGTGGAAATCACAATGTCTTTAGGTTATTCAAATAGACACATCCTGTACACACTTGGATATGAGGGTTTTGAGCTTGAGAGAGAGGCCTGGATTGGAGAGGGTAATATTTAGGACTGTAATGCAGATGTTCCCTGAATTATGATGGGGTTATGTCTAAATCAATGCATCATATGTTGAAAATATTATAAATCAAAAATACATTTAATACACCTACCAAATATCATAGCTTAGCCTCGCCTATCTGAAATGTATTCAGAACACTTAGATTAGCCTACAGTTGGGTAAAGTAATCTAACAGAAAGCCTATTTTCTAATGAAGTGTTGAGTATCTCATGTAATTTATTGAATACCATACTGGAAGTGAAAAACAGAATCATTTTTCACTTCCAGTACAGTATTGATACTTTGATACTGATACACATTCAGCAGAAACCGAAGTATGGTTTCTACAGAATGTGACCAAAGTACGTTTCTACTGAAGGTGTATCACTTTGGCACCATTATAATGTTGAAAAATCATAAGTTGAACCATTGTAAGTCGAGGACTATCTGTAGTTGAAGTTTTATGTAAGTGCATGGGATCACAAGGGAGAATGTTTAATATGAAAATAGCATAGAGTTGAGTTTGGAGTTCTGGGAAATAATAACAATTAGTTGGTAGGCAAAAGCAATGTTTTCAATAGTGGCTTAAAAGCAAGGTTTTCAAAAGTGGCTTAAAAAGACAGCCATATCCAAGTGTTGTGTCATGTGTTTGTAATCCCAGCTGCATAGGAGATTGAGGTGGGAGGACTGCTTGAGTCCAGGCATTCAAGACCAGCTGGAGTAACATACTGAGACACATGCATTAAAAAAAGACACAGCCAGTATTTTATTGAGGCTTTTCACAACAATGTTTATCAGGGATATTGGCCTGAAATTTTCTATTTTTTGTTGTGTCTCTGCCAGGTTTTTGTATCAGTATGATGCTGGCCTCATAAAACGAGTTAGGGAGGATTCCCTCTTTTTATATTGTTTGGAATAGTGTCAGAAGGAATGGTACCAGCTCCTCTTTGTACTTCTGGTAGAATTCTGCTGTGAAGTGGTCTGGTCCTGGACTTGTTTTGGTTGGTAGGCTATTAATCACTGCCTCAATTTTAGATCTTGTTTTTAGCCTATTCAGGGATTCGACTTCTTCTTGGTATAGTCATGGGAGGATGTAAATGTCCAGGCACTTATCCATTTTTTCTATATGTTCTGGTTTATTTGTGTAGAGGTGTTTATCGTATTCTCTGATGGTAGTTTGTATTTCTGTGGCATCAATGGTGATATTGCCTTTATAATTTTTTATTACATCTATTTGATTCTTCTTTTTTTTCTTCCTTATTAGTATGGCTAGTGGTCTATCTATTTTGTTGATCTTTTTCAAAAACCACCTCCTGGATTCATTGATTTTTTGAAGGGTTTTGTTTTGTGTCTCTATCTCCTTCAGTTTTGCTCTGATCTTAGTTATTTTTTTTTCTTTTGCTGGCTTTTTAATTTGTTTGTTCTTGCTTCTCTAGTTCTTTTAATTGTGACACTAGGGTGTCGATTTTAGATCTTTCCTGCTTTCTCTTTTGGGCATTTAGTGCTATAAATTTCCCTCTACACACTGCTTTAAATGTGTCCCAGAGATTCTGGTACATTGTGACTTCATTCTCATTGGTTTCAAAGAACATCTTTATTTCTGCCTTCATTTTGTTATGCATTCAGTAGTCACTCAGGTGCAGGTTGTTCAGTTTCCATGTAATTGTGCAGTTTTGAGTGAGTTTCTTAATCCTGAGTTCTAACTTGATTGCACTGCGGTCTAAGAGACTGTTTGTTATGATTTCCATTCTTTTGCATTTGCTGAGGAGTGTTTTATTTCCAGTTATGTGGTAAATTTTTATAATAGGTGCGCTGTGGTACTGAGAAGAATATATATTCTGTTGATTTGAGGTGGGGAGTTCTGTAGAAATCCTCAGTAAAATACTGGCAAACCAAATCCAAAGACACCTCAAAAATCTTATTCATCACGATCATCCCTGGGATGCAAGGCTGGTTCAACATACATAAATCAATAAATGTAATCCATCACATAAACAGAACCAAAGAAAAAACCACGATTATCTCAATAGATGTAAAGAAGGCCTTCAACAAAATTCAACAGCTCTTCATGCTAAAAACTCTCAATAAACTAGATATTGATTGAATGTATCTCAAAATAAGAAGAGCTATTTATGACAAATCCACAGCCAATATCATATGGAATGGGCAAAAGATGGAAGCATTCCCTTTGAAAACTGGTACAAGACAAGGATGCCCTCTTTCACTTCTCCTATTCAACATAGTATTGGAAGTTCTGGCAAGGGCAATGAGGCAAGAGAAAAAAATAAAGGGTACTCAAATAGGTATAAATGAAGTCAAATTGTCTCTATTTGCAGACAAATGATTGTATATTTAGAAGACTCCATCATCTTAGCCCAAAATCTCCATAAGCTGATAAGCAACTTCAGCAAAGTCTCAGGATACAAAATCAATGTGCAAAAATCACAAGCATTCCTATACACCAATAACAGACAAACAGAGAGCCAAATCATGAGCAAACTCGAATTCACAATTGCTAAAAAGAGAACTAAATACCTAGGGATACAACTAACAAGGGATGTGAAGGACCTCTTCAAGGAAAACTACAAACCACTTCTCAAGGAAATAAGAGAGGACACAAACAAATGGAAAAACATTCCATGCTCATGGTTAGAAAGAATCAATATTGTGAAAATGGCTATACTGCCCAAAGTAATCTATAGATTCAATGCTATCCTCATCAAACTACCATTGACATTCTTCATGAAATTGGAAAAAGAAATGTTAAATTTAATATGGAGCCAAAAAAGAGCTTGAATAGTTAAAACAATTCTAAGAAAAAAAAAAAAAAAAAAAGCTGGAGGCATCACTCTACCTGTCTTCAAACTATACTACAAGGCTACAGTAATCAAAACAGCATGGTACTGGTACCAAAAAGATATATAGACCAATGGAACCGAGCAGAGGTCTCAGAAATAATGCCACACACCTACAACTATATGATCTCTGACAAACTTGACAAAAACAAGAAATCGGGAAAGGATTCCCTATTTAATAAATGGTGTCGGAAAAACTGGCTAGCCATATGCAGAAAGCTGAAACTAGATCCCTTCCTTACACCATATACAAAAATTAACTCAAAATAGATTAAAGATTTAAATGTAAGACCTAAAACCATAAAAACCCTAGAACAAAGCCCAGGCAATACCATTCATGACATAGGCATGGCAAAGGATTCATGGCCAAAACACCAAAAGCCATGAAAACAAAAGACAAAATTGACAAATGGGATCTAATTAAATTAAAGAGCTTCTGCATAGCAAAATAAACTATCATCAGATTGAACAGGCAACCTACAGAATGAGAGAAAATCTTTGCAAGCTACCCATCTGACAAAGGGCTAATATCCAGAATATACAAAGAACTTAAGTAAATTTACAGGAATAAAAACAAACAATCCCATCAAAAAGTGGGTGAAGGATATGAACAGACACTTCTCTAAAGGAGACATTTATGCAGCCAGCAAATATATGAAAAAAAGCTCATAATCACTGGTCATTAGAGAAATACAAATCTAAACCATAGTGAGATACCATCTCATGCTAATTAGAATAGCAATCATTAAAAAGAAAGGAAACAACAGATGCTGAAGAGGATGTGGAGAAATAGGAATGCTTTTACACTGTTGGTGGGAGTGTAAATTAGTTCAACCACTGTGGAAGACAATGTGCGATTCCTCAAGGATCTAGAAATAGAAATACCATTTGACCCAGCAATCCCATTACTGGGTATATACACAAAGATTTATAAATCTTTCTATTATAAAGACACATGCATACAAATGTTTATTGTGCCACTGTTCACAATAGCAAACACTTGAAACCAACCCAAATGCCCATCAATGATAGACTGGATAAAGATAATGTGGCACAGTGGTGGGATCCAAGATGGCCATTTAGGAACAGCTCAGGATCGCAGCTCCCAGTGAAAGCGCAGAGGGTGAGTGGACGCCGTGTTTTTATTGTGCACAGACTAGGAAATTCCCGGGCGGAGGTGCTCCACGGTCGCCAGCACGGCTGTGCTGGCCAGCGCCGCTGCTTTGCCCCGCGTGGCTCCTTTGTCGGCGCCCCGGAGACGCGGTTCTCCATACAAAATACACCAGTCCGGGTGCCCTTTTGGCTGGCGATTGGAGCCACGGGAAGTCGCCCGTACGCCGGTTCAAAAAGGGGACTGAGCAGAGAACCAGGACAGTAGATTCCAGGGCAAAAAAACAAACAAACAAACAAACAAAAATGCCACAAACCTCAGTGCCACTGTTTAAGCCAGTGCAGTGAGTGGCCACAGGGGAAAACAAACAGACCCCGGCGCCTCTTCAACAAGCAACTGGAACACCAACGTAAAAAAGGCTCTGAGGCAGGGAGCCAGGCGATCAGGCTCGGCTGGCCCCACCCCCACAAAAGAACAGCAACCAGAAACTCTGGATCGAGAGTTTCACAGCAAGCGCAGCTGAACCCAGGACTGTCCAGCTCTGTGGGGGAGGGGCGTCCGCCATTACCGAGGCAGCCCGCCGTTGCCAAGGCAACCCGCCATTGCTGAGGCAGCCCGCCGTTGCCAAGGCAACCCGCCACAGTAGAGACTCCAGCTCAACAGAGGCAGGCCACCATCACCAAAGCAGTTCTAACTACAC
>NW_016108295.1:47326-50327 GCF_001604975.1 Cebus imitator
AGATGCCAGATGTAGGTGATGGGAAGGAAGGCAGCAAATCACACTGCCACGTGTGTTCCTATGCAACAATTTTGCATGTTCTTCACATGTACCCCAAAACCTAAAATGCAATAAAACAAATAAATGGGGGGAAAAAAAGACAATGTGGCCCATATACACCATGGAATACTATGCAGCCATAAAAGAGGATGAGTTAATGTCCTTTGCAGGGACATAAATAAAGCTGGAAACCATCATTCTCAGCAAACTAACACAAGAACAGAAGACCAAACACTACATGTTCTCACTCATAAATGGGAGTTAAACAATGAGAATGCATGGATACAGGGAGGGGAATATAACATACAATGACCTGTTGGGGTGTGGGGGGCTAGGGGAGAAATAGCATTAGGAGAAATGTCTAATGTAGATGACAGGATGATGGATGCAGCCAACCACCATGGCACATATAAACCTATGTAGCAAACCTGCATATTCTGCACATGTATCCCAGAACTTAAAGTCCAATAAAAGACAAAAATAAAAAAAGATACAGCCATAAGGATAGAATATAAGTCAGGGTGACTAAGGAAGAGAGTTTGGAGGCATAGAAAACATTTACCATTGGGTAAATGTAACAGCCATCAAACAAGATATGGTAAACAATGCTTGCTGAATTTGGAAATGTGGAGGTCATAACCTTATAAAACATTTCAAAATAAAGAGGTAATGATATCAGTTACAAATCGGTTGTTAGAGGAGTAACTGGAAGGCAGGAAAGTGAACAGGAGGAGTGTAGACTGCTCTTCAAGAAATTTGTCAGTGAGAGTGGCAGTAAATAAGATTGTAGCCAGTACTTGAGGTTGAAGGAAGATTGATTTTCTATGGAAAACACTTGAGCATGTTCATATTTTGGGAGGAAAGAGGAAGTAACCACAGAGAAATATTGGATGTATAAGAAATGGGACATGGGTGATAAAACAAATTTAAGGTTCAGGGACAGGAGGATGGACTGGACAATATCAAGTGTGCTTACATGGGAAGACTTAGTCTTGGATGGAGGAGGGTCATTTGTCCCACCAAAAGATGAAGTAAGAATGCATGGAAATTTAAGTAAGTTTGTAGGTGGTGGAGGAATAAGCTGAGGAGCTTCTCTCATCTGATGGCCTTGATGTTTTTCATATATCAGAAAGGAATGTTGACTCTGAAAGTGAGGCAAGAAAAGGTACATTATATTGTTTGAAGAAAGAAGTCAATCTTTGAAGTAAGCACTGGGGGAATAGGAGAGGGTAATATTTAGGGACGTCAGGCTCAATGAAACTAGAATTGATGAGTTTGTACTGTAATCTTCGCCCGCAGTGCCCATCACCCTGGAGGAGCTGAATGATTAGATTGATCCAGGAATGAGGTTTGGTGAGCAGGTGTGAAAGAAGGACAAAGAAGCAAAATAAATAAAAATTATTTTAAGGGAGGAAGCAGCATCATGAGCCATAAGAACAAAGTAGACCTGAAAAGGGGCTGATAAATTCAGAAAGTATGAAAAGAAAAAAGGGACTAAACAATTTGTGAAGTAATCGTAGATTTATTGTCAATAAAGGCAGAGGTAGTTGTATTAATATGACACAACAAAACACAAACATAAAACTAAGATAGTGGAATTTACAATTTTGAAGGTAGAACATTTTTGTTGCCGAAGTGGAGGTGAGACATTATTGAAACTGAGCATATCCAGCAACTGTGAGGCCAAGGAGTTAAAGTCATTCTGGTTAATGACAGAAGTGATGTAGAAAAACAGTGAACCTCAAAGTCCTTATTAACATAGAGGAGCAGAAAGTAACAGTAACAAGCAGGAACAGAGCAGGGGTTCACAAATGCAAATACTACAGAGGCCTACAGGTGAGGGAAAGAAGCCAAATTTAAGAGAGGATACCCCACGTAAAGGAGGCAACCACCACTCAGCTTCAGACGACCATTACCATTTGGAAAAATGAGCCTAAAATTGCTAGAAATTTACATTTTTTAAGATAAATGGCAAATGCCTTTTAAAACGTGAAATTTCTTAATTTGAAATATTGGTAATTAATTTCTAAAGATACTGTGAGGTCCAAACAAAGGACCTCTTAAGTGTGAATGCCGCTCATCAGCTGCCAGTTTGCAACTATAGGATAAAAGTAGTATGCCCAAATGGCCTGAGACACAAAGCAGGAAAGACTTAAACAATGGTATCTTCACCCTTTCTCCTCTAGACCATGGCAGACATCACCAAATTGATCAGGTACGCCGGGCTTCAAGACGCAAGTATGTCAGCTGTATTTGGCACACAAGGTGAAACCTTATTTGCCATGATGTTTCTATAATTTTCAAGAAAGTTTCTGAATCTTTGAACTTTCTTTGGTCTTTGTAGAAAGAACAGGCATGCTGTAATGTTTCAATTTAATTTTGCCCTCGCCGGATTTTCAGGTGGGCTTTCTTGTTGAATGGGTGCTTTGTATGTTTTCAGAAACCTCTTCACACCAGTAACTGTGTCTTAAAAATTTCCAGTAATGTGCTCAGAGGTCCTGAGTGGGAACTAGTGTAACGTTGAAGGTGAACAAACAAAACCTTTCATCTGTTCCCAGGTATGTCTGGCTTCTGGCAGCTTTGCCATTAATAGTTGAGAGCCTGTTTGCTGCCTGGAACACTGAAGGGTTGTTAAACAGCTCTCTACCTTTTAAAAAGAGTGGGAGATGATTGGGAGGCTTCTAGACTGAGGCATGAATTAAAAATATCATGCATAAATTTCGCTATATGGTTTATTAACTCATTTGCTGAAGTGTGTGCTTGATTTCTATTAAATGTCTTTATGCTTAGGCATTTTTGCTATTGAGTGATTTTTCTTTTGGGTATTTAAAAATCCAAAGAACTCATTCACATTCAAATTCCTCCTTTAACACATTTATCATTTCCTTTGGAAGCAAAACACTCTCTGCAGGAACTGTTTTCAGCTTCCCCTGCCGCCTACCCTGCACCCCCTTCCCCCCTG
>NW_016108295.1:50505-53623 GCF_001604975.1 Cebus imitator
CAGCTGAAGCTGGAGTAGCGAACTGCCTGAGCTGCCAAAGTCCACTTGATTCTAATGCAATGCAACTGCATTCTCCGTTTTTAATATGTTCCTGTTCTACTTTTGGTTTTCCGGTCTCTGCCACTCTCCCTGCAGTCTCCAGCCTCTACCCACCTCTTCTGCCTTTAGGTTTCTGAAAAATAGACTATTCGGTTGACCCTGCAGGGCTTCCAATTTGCCTATTTTATCACGATGCACTGTTTCTCCCCATAATGCTCACACTTGCTCCTAAAATGCCTCTGGCTCTTCTTGTGAGCTGCTCTCCACCTATTCCTGTCTCTGGCTGCCTGCCTGACACAAACTGCCTTACTGCCTGTGGTGTGTCATGGGATCTGCTGATTTTCTGTGGCACCTGAAACAATAGAAGCTGAAAAATCCATGACTTCTGTTTAACTGTGCTTCAGTTTTCCTTGTTAGACATTACACGGTCAAAACTCTGAAACTAAACTCTAACTCAAGTACAGGTTTCTGGGTACATAACACTGAGCAACCTGTACTTTAGTTAAATGCCAGAGTCAGGGTTAAGATCAGTAAGGTTGCAATACATTAACACTTGCCTAGACATAGTGGGCCATCTTGTTTATGATGATTTCCAGATGCGAAACCATTTTCTAGGTTGGAAGTAGGATGTATGTATGTATGTGTGTTGCCATAGATAATATCTTGCATTCTAGCCTTCTGAATCATGACTTTATGATGAAAAAATAGATCTTTAGGCCGGGCGCAGTGGCTCACACCTATAATACCAGCACTTCAGCAGGCTGAGGTGGGTGGATCACTTGAGGTCAGGAGTTTAAGACCAGCCTGGCCAACATAGTAAAACACCATTTCTACTACAAATACAAAAATTAGCAGAGCATGGTGGTTCATGCCAGTAATATCAGCTACGTGGGAGGCTGAGGTGGGAGAATCTCTTGAATCTGGGAGGCAGAGGTTGCAGTGAGCCGAGATTGTGCCACTGCACTCCAGGCTGGGTGACAGAAGAAGACTCCATCTAAAAAAAAATTCTTTAAGGAATAATGATTACACAACAAATTGAATAAATAAGCTTCTTAATTTTAATCTGCCATATTTTTGTTTCCTGAAGTGATACATATTATTGTCTATTAGCCTAAGAATTAAAACATTTCTGCCCTCATTAGATCATCTCAATTAATTTGCTTTTTATCTTTCTTGAGGTTGAATTCATTTGCATTTGATCTGATCTTTAGGATATGTCAACACTATGCCAAGTATTATAGATACCTTGAAATGTGAAAATAATTTACCATTAAAATTTTTATACATCTGGGAAACTAGCATAGTAATAATAATATAATGATAGTTGCCAATATGATTGAGCTTTTGCTATGTGCTTGACATTGCACTAAGAGCTTTATTTGTATGATCTAATTCTGTCAACTGCCATTTAATGGGTTCTAATGTTATCCACATTTTACAGGTGGGAAAACTAACATGCGCAAAGATTTGGTAATGCATTCAAGGTCACAAAGCTAAATTAGTATCACGAAGTCTGAGCCTCTGAACATCAATGATTATCATTTCTCATAGCGATAACTTATGTTTAAAATCTGTTCTTTGCTTCTACACTTCCCTTCAAATTTAAATACCTCTTTTACAATCTCATGTGGTCATATTTAGATATATTATCTCTTTTTACTAAAATAATACATTCACATATAATATTATTCATTAGAGGAGGTTGCATTAGAGGTCAAAAAAATTGACATATGGAGCTAAAATGCCTGGGATTATATTTTAATTCTGCACTTATTTTCTGTAACATTCAAAAAATTGCTTTATCTCTCTGTTTTAGTTAATTTTGGATTGCTTTAAAGGAATAGCAGAGACTGGGTAATATATAAAGAAAAGCAGTTTATTTGAATCATGGTACTGCAGGCTGTACAAGCAGCATGGTGCCAGCATCTGCTTCTGGTAAAGCCTCTGGAAGCTTACAATCATGGTAAAAGGTGAAGTGGAAGCACACATGTAACATGGCAAGAGAGGGAGCAAGAGCGTGAGAAGGGAGGTCCCAGACAGTTTTAAACAGTCGGATTACATGTGAACTCATATCCATGGGGAGGGTACCAAGACATTCATGAGGGATATGCCCCATGGTCCACACACCTCCTACTCTGTCCAGCCTGCAACCTTGGGGATCACATTTCAACATGAAGTTTGGAGGGGACACATGTCCGAACCAGATCACTCTCTGAACTTCAGTTTTCTTAATTATATAATTAGTGTTAGCATTTAGTTCATTTGGAGTTTGTGAGAATTAAGTGAGATAACACATGTAAATTACTTGCAATAGTGCCTTCATATAGTATGTGCTAAAAATAGCTTAACATATAATTTATAGATACTTTAAAAGTTCTATGTTATAGCTTGCTTATTTTTCTTTTGTTTCCATTCATTTATCTATTTATATACACATGTATTCATTCATCCATGTGTTCACTAATTGATTTTGCAAACCCATGTTGAACACTCTGAGCAAGTCTTTTCCATCTATGGTGTTAAACTCTGTGAAATCTTCTGGCGTCCACTTCTTTTAGTGGAATTCTTGCTTAGAGCAAGAGTTTGTCCAAGAAAGGTTTTGATTAATTTCTGGAAGATTTGGATATTGCACAGGTCAAACGGCGACATAGGACATGCAAATTACAAAGGTATATGTAGAAGACAATTTTTCACTTGCTACCTTTCTAGATACTGGCAAAGTTGTAGACACTTCAGAGATCGAATTTTGTGAATAACACTAAAAATGCTATACAGGAGGTAAACAATCAACTCATATGCTATCATTCTTAAATTGTAGCTTCATTATGATCTAGACAATATTGGAAGAAGATGACCTTCTAATGGGATGGCAGAGGTTCTTATAAATCGTTGGTATATATATATAAGTGAGGAGCCTTGATCATGGAATTAGGCCTATGAACTAGGCCTACTTTTCTTTCTTTTTTTTTTCCCGATTTATTTATTTTATTGCATTTTAGGTTTTGGGGTACATGTGAAGAACATGCAAAATTGTTGCATAGGTACACACGTGGCAGTGTGATTTGCTGCTTTCCTCCCC
>NW_016108295.1:58353-66594 GCF_001604975.1 Cebus imitator
TGTTGCGTTTTTCATCTCCATCAATTCACTTATATTCCTTTCTGTTTTGTCCATTCTCATTAGCATTTCGTCAAATCTTTTTTCAAGGTTCTTAGTTTCTTTGCATTTGGTTAGAACATATTCTTTAAGTTCACAGAAGTTTCTTACTACCCACCTTTTGAAGTCTGATTCTGTCATTTCATCACACTCGTTCTCCCTCCAACCTTGTTCCCTTGTTGATGAGGAGTTGTGATCCCTTGTAGGAGGAGAGGTGTTCTGGTTTCAGGTGTTTTCATCCTTTCTGCACTGGTTTCTTCCCATCTTTAAGGATTTATCCACCTGTCGACTTTGTAGTTGCTGGCTTTCAGATTGGGTCTCAAATCTTTCAGATTGACGTTCTGTTTGTTGATGATGAGGTTATTTCTGTTTCTTGGTTTTCCTTTTGACAGTCTGGCTCCTCTGCTATAGGTCTGCTGAGGTTCACTCCAGGCCGTGCTTGCCTGGGGTTCACCTGCAGCAGCAGCTGAACAGTAAGAGTGGTTACCAGTTTTCTTCTTCTGCTATCTTTGTCCCAGAAGGATATCTGCCTAGTGTCAATCTGATCTCTCCTTTATGAGGTGTCTCTTTGGTTTTATAGGTGTCAGGGAGCTGCTTGAGGAGACGGTCTCCTCTTTATAGGATCTCAAATGGTGAGCTGTGAGCTCTGTTGTTCATGCAGAGCTGCTGGGCAGGCACGTTTAGGTCTGCTGCAGAAGAACTCATAAACTACTTTTTGTTCCCAGGTG
The DNA here is from genome assembly GCF_001604975.1 of Cebus imitator. Lineage (NCBI taxonomy): Eukaryota > Metazoa > Chordata > Mammalia > Primates > Cebidae > Cebus > Cebus imitator. The sequence goes on from NW_016108295.1 coordinate 59,118, forward strand.
CTCTGTCCCAGGGATTTAGGGCTTTATTTATGAGTTTCCTTTATGTTGCTGCCTTCTTTTTTTTTTCCTTCAGAGCTGCCCTGCCCAGCAAGGAGGCAGCCTAGTCACTGTCAGCCTGTAGAGGCTTTGCTGAGCTGCTGTGGTCTCCGACCAGCTGCCTAGTGAACTTCCCTGCAGTCCTGTTTATATGGGTGTAGTTAGAAATGCTTTGGCAATGGTGGCCCGCCTCTGTTGAGGCGGAGCTGTGGCGGGTTGCCTTGGCAATGGCGAGCTGCCTCAGCAATGGCGGGTTGCCTTAGCAATGGCGGGCTGACTCAGCATTGGCCGACTACCTCCGTCGTGGCGGGCTGCCTCTCTAATGGCAGACGCCCCTCCCCCACAGAGCTGGACCGTCCCGGGTTCAGATGCACTTGCTGTGAAACTCTCAATCCAGAGTTTCTGGTTGCTGTTCTCTTGTGGGGGTGGGACCAGCTGAGCCTGATCGCCTAGCTCCCTGCCTCAAAGCCTTTTTTAAGTTGGTGTTCCAGTCCCTGTTGAAGAGGCTCCGGGGTCTGTTTGTTTTCCCCTGCGGCCACTCACTGTGCTTGCTTAAATAGTGGCACTGAGGTTTGTGGTGCTTTTTTTTTTTTTTTTTNCGCCAGCCAAAAGGGCACTCGGACCGGTGTATTTTGTACGGAGAACCGCTGCTCCGGGGCACCGACAAAGCAGCCGTGTGGGGCAAAGCAGTGGCACCAGCCGGCACAGCTGCGCTGGCCGAAACAGCCGCGCTGGTGACCTGTGGAGCTCCTCCGCCTGGGAATTGCCTAGTCTGTGGGCAATAAAAATGCGGCGTCCACTCACGCTCTGAGCTTGCACTGGGAGCTGCAATCCTGAGCTGTTCCTAAACGGCCATCTTGGATCCTCCCCCCAGTCAGCCTGCTTTTCAAACATGTGGGCTCCGGCACCAGAATAATGTTGTGGTCATACATGGATTTAGATAAACTCTTCTGCATTCACATATGATAATATGTTACCAAGATCCCAGGAACCCTGGCCCAGAGGTGGCAAAATATTGGAGTCTGTGGGGAGATATTATTTGTACTAGTAGCAGATTTCTGATGTAAAGCAGAGTGCATGGGTTTTTAAGGATGAAATTGTGAGCTTCTGGCCAAGTGACACTAAGAATGAAGAGGAAATAAAAGCAACTTGCAACAAATAGGTTTAGCTTCTTAAAAGTACTACCAAGCAGAGCTCTCTTGTGGTGCTCGCATGAGAATGGTTTTCACTGAATTGCTGTCAGTGTCTAACACCCCTAGTTGGATGGGTTCAGGTGTGATGGATTAGGGCTTGTTTCAAAAAGTTGCCAGATACCACTATAACTATTATTATTTCAATTTGAATAGACTACACTAAGATATTATATAGTCTGTTTGGGCTACTGTAACAGAATGCCATAGACATGGTAACTTATAAACAACAAAAATTTATTTCTCAAAGTTCTGGAGTCTGAGAAGTTCAAGATCAAGGCATTGCAGATTTGGTTTTTGGTGATGGCCCACCACCTGGTTCATAGATGGCATCTTCTACCTGCATCCTCAAATGCAGAGGAGCAAAAGACTTCTTTGTTCTCTCTTTTATATGGGCGTTAATCCTGTTAGTCACTTCCTAAAGGCCCCATCTCTTAATACCATCACACTGGGGGTTAAGATTTCAACATATAAACTTGGAGAGGGGCACAAACATCTTCTATAGCAGACATATAATACGATCACCTACTGCCCAAAACTACTTTGTACTAGTAGAAGGAGACATTGGTTAAGAGTAAGCCGAAATTCATTGTTGCACCTAGTGCTGCCTCTGCCTGTTGTTCTCTTTCTTACTCTTTTTTTGGCCAACTCCTACTGATCTTTCTTTCTCTTCTCTCTCTTTTTTTTTTTTTTTTTTGAGACAGGGTCTTACTCTGTCATCCAAGCTGGAGTGCAGTGGCACTGTCATGGCCCACTGCAGCTTTGAACTCCCTGAGTTTCGGTGATTCTCCCACTACAGCCTCCCAAGTAGCTGGGACTACAGGTATGTACCACCATGCCTGGCTAATTTTTGTATTTTTTGTAGAAACAGGATTTCACCACAGGCTGGTCTTAAACTTCTGAGCCCAAGTGACCCAGCTGCTTTGATCTTTCAAATCTTGGCTCAAAGCATTTCTTTTTTAGAGAAGTCATTCCTGATTCCCCAATCAAACTTATGTCTCTTATTATTGTTTTTATAATCTTGTTCCTTTTCTTCATAGAACTCATTAAATGTTCCAGCCATATGTTTGTTCATTTAATTATGTGACTCATCTATTAGATTTTAATTTATAAAACAGTAGATTTTGTTCATAAATGTTTTACTAATCAGTGTATGTCCAGTGTCTTACACAGTCCCTACTATGTAGAAGGAGTTCAATTGATATTGGTTGATTATTGATTGAGAAACATGCTCTTACATACTAATGGGAAATTGACAAGTACATAAATAAGTGCCATAAAATGTTGATACTATGAGAGAAGACTGTATGAGGTAGGGTATCAAGGTCAAGAGTGGTCTCTTCTACCCTGGAGTTTAGAAATGGTTTATCTGGTTTATCTTTAATGCTTGAGCTGATTCTACAAAAATTAAAAGTTAATTTCATAGATGCCATAAAATTAACATAATTTGATAATTATTTATTTGGCTGCTCAGTGTCTCTCTTCATCAGATAGAACAACCCACTAAGCTGAACGTGCCATGGAGAGAGGAATTAAATCTGTTTTGTTCACTTCTTATACTCAACATTTAGCACACAGTAGGTGGTATAAGACCACAGTAGGTGGTCTTCAAAAAGTCCATGGAAAATGCATATTAGGAAAATACTATGCATTTATTTAAAAATTTTTTGGCACCGACTTAAACTCATACTACCTTATTGCAACATGTCTAAACAGGATTTAGTTTAAGGCGTTAAGAAGTCTAAGACATCAGTTTGAAAAGAGCTCCTAACAGAACACCATGAATTCTGCAAAAATTAAAGCAAGAACAAACATCAAATTTATAGTGAATATTGGTGAAAGAATGGTGAAGTCATTGATGCTTCACAAAAAGCTTATGGAGACAATGTCTCAAGGAAATCAGTACATTACAAATGGGGAACTTATTTTAAGAAGGGACAAGACAATACTGAAAATGAAGTTCACCACATAAATCATCCGTATCAATTTGTGAGGGAAAAATTCATTTAATTCATGCCCTTGTTGAAGAACTGACAATTAACAGCAGAAAAAAATGGCCAGTACAATAGCATCTCAATTGATTCAGGTCACACAATTCTGACAAAGATTAAAGTTGAGCAAACTTTCTACTTGATGGATATCAAAATTATTGTGACTAGGTCAGCTGCACATAAGAGCAAAGCTTTTAGTGAAAATTTTAATGTGGGGTCAATATCCTCAAGCATTTCTTCAAATAATTATAACAGGAGATAAAACATAGCTTTACCAATATAATCCTGAAGACAAAACACAATCAAAGCGATAGCTACCAAAAGGTGGAAGTGATTCAGTCAAAGCAAAAGTGGATCAGTAGAGAGCAAAGATTATAAAAAACAGTTTTTTGGGGGATGTGCAAGGCATTTTGCTTGTTGACTTTCTGCAAGGCCAAACAACAATAACATCTACTTATTTTGAGAAAGTTTGAGAATGTTACATTGCACCTGAGTCAATTATGCTTATGAGTTTACTATAGCCTATAGCATGGAATTCTTTAGGTCAGGATTCTAGTGATAAGAATTATCAAAAGTCACTGTGAATTGGTTGATTAGAAAATTGTGGCTCCAAATCTTGCCTCTTTCTACATAAGCATAATTTTAGAAGGTTGAATGAGTCTAAAGTAGTGTCTCGAGTGTCTAGGCCAAGTGAGGATGAGACAAGATTTATCCATGGACAATTACAAAAGAAAGTACCTTATGTCCCTGGAGAAATTAAAATTAAAAAACAGGTAAGCCAACCAGTGTGTGCATCAATGCATAGAATGAGATAGAGAAAGGATGCAGGTATTTCTTCTTTTACTCAGTAAATATTTATCACATTTTTCTATTTGCAGAGGATACAGAAGTATATAATACAGATATAGTTGTATATAATACAGATATAGTTGTATATCTGTATTATATACTTCTGTATCCTCTGCAAATAGAAAATGGTACTTACACTTTTGTGAGAGAGTGAGACAGAAACTGGGAAAATCATTAAAAATTTGAAGCTTGAAAAGCTTAGAGGAAAGCAGTAGGTGGAAAGTATAGAACAAATCCTTGAGTTTCAGCTTTATGATTATAGATAAGGCTTATAGGTCATGCTTCTTTGACTACGTCCTTGGAAGGGAAACTGGCAAGGATTATAAATGAGTTTCAACAAAAATAATTATATTTACCATTTATTAAGATCTATATGTAGGAGGCATTTTTCTAGGTACCTCACATACATGTGAGATCTACCTGTGAAAATGTATTATTTCAATTTTGCAGATAAATTAACTGTGGCTCAGACTGGTTGAATAGTGGCCCTAGATCAGTTAGCTGCCAGTGGCAGATATGGGATTCAAACATGGATTTTTATTTCAAAATCAGATTATTTTAGAAATGATATGCTGACTCACAAAACATATAAATAAATTTCAATCCAGGTGAAAATATATTGAACACCTTTAGTCATCAAATAAATGAAAATAAAAATCACAATAAGATAACTTGCTATAGTTTGAATGTTTGACCCCTCCAGAACTCAGGTTGAAATTTAACAGCTATTTTAACAGTATTAAGAGGTTGGACTTTAAGAGGTGATTAAGTCATGAGGGCTCCATCCTCATGAGTACAATTGGTGATGGAGTGAAAGAGTCAGCCCTCTCTCACCCTGTCTTAGTTCTTCTACTTCCACGTGAGGAACAGTGTTCCTCCCTACTGGAGGATGCGATGTTCAAGGCACCATTTTAGAAGTGAATACCAGGCTCTTATCAAACACCAAATCTGCCTGAGTTTTGATATTGGACTTCCCAGCTTCTAGAACTGTAAGAAATACATTTCTTTTCTTTAGACACAGTCTCAAGTATTGTGTTTTAGCAACACAAAGTGGACTAAGACATAATACTTCAGACTTGTTAGAATGGCAAAAATTTAAAACCTGATGATAACAAGTATTTTTTGAGTTATGTAGCACTTGGAGCACACATATACCACTGGTGAATGTGTACAATGGCACAACCACTTTGTAAAATAGTTTGGTAGTTTTTTTTTACAAAATTAAAAATACACTTACCATATAACCTAGCAATTCTACTCTGAGTTATTTACTCAGGATAAATAAAATATATGTCCACACAAAAACGTGCATATAAATATTGACAGCATTTTTTTCCCATAATAGTGCCAAAGTGAAAACCACTGAGATTTCTTTCAACAGGTATGTGGTTAAACAAAATGTTGTATATTCATACAGTGGAATACCCCTCAGCAATAAGGAGTGAAATGTAGATACATGCAACAACACTGATGTATGAAAAGCACTGTGTTAAGCAAAAGAAGCTAATCTCAAAAAAGCACATGCTGTGTGATTTCCTTTATATGTGTTAGTTCATTTTTACAATGCTGATAGAGACATACCTGAGACTGGTAATTTATAAAGAAAAAGAGGTTTAATAGACTAATAGTTTCACGTTGCTGGGGATGCCTCACAATTATGGTGGAAGGTGAAAACCATGTTTTCCATGGTGGCAGGCAAGAGAGGATGAGAGCCAAGCAAAAGGGCAAACCCCTTATAAAACCATCAGATCTCATGAGACTTATTCACTACCATGAAAACAGTATGGGGAAACTGCTCCCATGGGCCAATTGTCCCCCACTGGGTCCCTCCCACAACATGTGGGAATTATGGGAGCTACAATTGAAAATAAGATTTGGGTGGCAACACAACCAAACCATATCACCAAGAGAAAAATATATGTCCGTGCAAAGATCTGCATACAAATGTTGATAGCATTTTTTTTGCCCCATAATAGTGACAAATTGGAAACCACTCAAATTTTCTTCAACAGGTATGTGGTTAAAAAAATGTGGTATATCCATACAATGGAATACCCCTTAGCAATAAGGAGGAGTAAACTGTAGAGATAGGCAACAACACAGATATATGAAAAGCATTGTGTGAAGCAAAAGAAGCTAACCTCAAAAAAGCATATGTTGTGTGATTTGTTTACATGAAGTTTTGGAATAAGGAAAACTAATTTATGTTTGTAGAAATAAGATTAGTTTCTCCCTGTGTGGGTGTGAGTGACTGCAAAGGAACATGAGTATGAGAGGTCTTTTTTTTTCCATTTTGGTGAAAAAAAAAAAAAAACTTTACATCTTAACTGGGGTGGTAATTAAAGAAATATATACACTTGTCAAAACTCACCAATCTGTATATTTAAAATGTATATTTTATTTTCTGTAAAGTGTATCTCAATGAGGATAGTTAAAAAATTCTAATTTAAGATGACATGTGCAATAGGAGCACATGGAGATATGAGGACACAAGTGAGACACATAACTCAGCCTTAGAAAGAGATGAGAGAGAGAGAGAGAATTTTTTGGAAAAGAATTTTTTTAATAACATTAAATAAAACAGTAGGGATTAGTCAGTTTAGTCAGTTGAAGATCTGGAGAAAGGGCATTGTGGTATAGAAAATAGTTTGTTGAAAGTTGGAGGCATGAGAGAAATATCACATTTAGGGAGGTTTAGGTAGCTTTAAGTATCTTGATTCGACAGTAGCTAGTGCAGTAGAGACCAGGGTGAGATTGTAGAGTAAGATAAAGACTAAATGGCTATATCAAGATAGACATTTTATGTCTGCAAAAATTATTGGAGTCATTGAAGAATCAGAGATTTATGTCTTTGGAAATAATATAAGAAGTATGAGGACTAAGGGTTAATTTGTATTCTTAATAATATAACACTGCATATAATATATTTGTAAAGTTAACGCTAAACTTTTTTAGCCAAAGAATAAAGAGTTATACATTTTTTTGGTTTGGGGATCCAAGATGGCTGTTTAGGAAGAGCTCAGGATTGCAGCTCCCAGTGAAAGTGCAGAGGGTGAGTGGACGCTACATTTTTATTGCCCACAGACTAGGCAATTCCCAGGCAGAGGAGCTCCACGGGTCGCCAGCATGGCTGTTTCAGCCAGTGTGGCTGTGCCGGCCGGTGCCGCCGCTTTGCCCCATGCAGCTGCTTTGTCGGTGCCCCAGAGCAGCGGTTCTCTGTACAAAATACACCGGTCTGGGTGCCCTTTTGGCTGGTGATTGGAGCCATGGAAAGGCGCCCATTCGTCTGTTTAAAAAGGGGACTGAGCAGGGAACCAGGACAGTAGATTCCAGGGCAAAAAACACACCACGAATCTCAGTACCACTGTTTAAGCCAGCGCAGTGAGTCCCCGCATGGGAAAACACACAGAC
>NW_016108295.1:72553-81818 GCF_001604975.1 Cebus imitator
AGGCGGGTGTTGAACAATGAGAACATGTGGACACAGGGAGGGGAGCACTACACACTGGGGTCAGTTTGGGGAAAGTAGGGGAGGGATGGTGAGGTGTGGGGAGCTGGGGAGAGATAGCAAGGGGAGAAATGCCAGATGTAGGTGATGGGGAGGAAGGCAGCAAATCACACTGCCACGTGTATACCTATGCAACAATCTTGCATGTTCTTCAAATGTTCCCCAAAACCGAAAATGCAATAAAATAAATGGGAAAATAAAAGAGTTATACATTTTTTCTTATAAAAAGTCTATTAATTCAAATCCTAGCATTTGATGAGGTATATTTAAATTAACAAAGAAGTAGTGGCATGATCGAAATGAATATCTGATGAAACTCAATAATCGTAATGCAGAATTTAAGAATGAAGATTAAAGTGATTATTACAAGCACATTGATTTAAAGTTACATCTGCGTTTATGCAAAGAAACATCTGTGTTACCCTTAAAATGTGTTTATAATTTCTTTGGATAGAAATATCAAGCCTCTGACAGAGAAGCATCCAGTTGGCTTGAGAGAAAATAAATGACCGTGGGAGGAACATGCTCAGGATGACCCTCTCTTCTTCAGAAAGAGCACTAAGAACTGAAAAAAAAAAAAAAAAAAAAAAAAGAAAGACCTGGCCTGCCAAAGTAAAATTCCAGTAAAAGGTTTGCTTACAAGATGGGACAATTCAACCTTGTCAGTGCTTGATTTTTATTTGTTTGACCTTCAGTGAAAAAATGATACTTAAAAATACAAATAATCTTAAATCTCTAAAGAAAGGTTGACAATGGCATTTGTTTTGATAGGATTTTAGTTCAATAAGATAGGGTAATCATAAAACAACACACAACACATCTTTGTAACTTTACTTGTTGTAGCATTTTGGCAGATTTATGGATAAAATGGCTTTTTTTAAGAGAGATGTAAATTTTTGTTTATACACCTAAAAATTTTTGTTGTTTTTCTTTCACTGGCCTAATTTTAGACTAAATCCTATTTAACTACTTTAGTTTTTGCCAAGGCTGACTACTCTTTCTAAAATTCTTCTTCTTTGTTCTTTTTGACACCGTTTTCTCTTGTTTATCTTCCCACGTTTCCGGATCTCAACATCAGTCTCTTTTTCAAGTGTTCTAAGAGTCTATAGTTCCACTAGATTATAACTGTAGCTTCCTATATACTAAAGTTGCCGTTAAATTTATCATCTCATGAAATTAGCTAATCCTGACTGTCAGGTAACCATGAGAAAAATCCAGAATGTTTGCAGCATTTTATTTAAAAGCTGTTAGAAGATGATAATATATCAACCTCATCAGGTCTCTGAAAGCCCTCATCTTGTTGAGACTTATACCTTAGATGGCTCAGCCCAGCCTTGAGTTTCATCCTTGTCATTATTCACCATTGTTCCAAATGCAAATAAATATCAAGATGTCTTATCATTATGCTGCCCTTTTAATCTTACACTATTTTTTATTGCTGACCTAACTGCAATCTTTATCTTTTTAAAATTTGGTCTCTGAAATTTCTATTCCATGACGAATGAATTCCTTTCATGTTAAAGCTTCTCAAGGAGTGCTGCTCCCAACTCTTGGCCTTAAATTCACTGAAGAAATAGACAAGAAACTTTCAACAGTAGTTATCTCTAAGGAGTGGCACATGAGGATTAAAGAGAAAAATAAAAGAAAATGTAATTTTAAAAATGCTATGGTCTAAATTACCTCTCCAAATTAATATATTGATTTTTAACCACCAATGTGATAGTATTAAGTTGGACTTGAAGGAGGTACTTAAATAAAGGCTGGAGCCATTATGGATAGGATTCAGGTTCTCATAAAAGAATGTGAGAGAGTGAGTTTGCTCCGTTCCATACCTTCCACATGTGAAGACACAGCATTTATCTTCTCCAGAGGATGCAACAATAAAGTGCCATCTTGGAAGCAGAGACCAGTCACTGTCTTTGGGCCTCAACAGACACTAAACCTGCCAGCACTTTGATTTTGAATTTTCTAGCCATTAGAACTGTGAGAAATAAATTTTTCTTTTTTAAAATGAATAACACAGACTTAGTTATTTTGTTATAGCAGCACAAATGAACAAAGACAAAAAATGTTATACACTGCTTATTGTGTGCCAGACATGTCTGGAAGTAAAATTGGCTTTTTCATTTTTTTCCCAATCCAATATGGCTTTACACTGAAGACAAATACTTGCTACGCCAAGGGGCTACTTGACAGGCTAAGGCAGGAGAATCACTTGAACCCAGGTGACAAAGTTTGCAGTGAGCTAAGAACATGCCACTGCACTCCAGCCTGGGGAACAGAGTGAGACTCAGTCTCAAAAAAATAAAAATTCCTTGGTATTTATCAAGAAGATAAATGATAATTAATTTATTTACTACTGTATGGTTATGCCTTAAATTATAAATTTTCCTGTAATATACTATGCTATAACAATTAACCTTGTACATAACTCATTGTGGCTGTCTCTGATTAGATAAACAGACTGGAAATCCTGATTGGGCCACATTCTTACATGTTGAATTATTGTGTAAAATAATATGAATATTTTCAAGCTATTTTTGTTTTCCCTGTTCTTCTTCTAGGTCAAATTAATTTTTAGAATTAACACATTAGTTTCTCTTTGGAAAGTCAATATATTCACAGTAGACAATTTGGAAAGAAATAGAACAACAGAACAAAATAAAATTAACATACAATTCTTTGCTTTGGAGGCAAAGCAAGATGTTGGAGTAGAATGCTCTACTGATCGACCCCCCACAATGACACCAAGTTAAAAACTATCTATACAGAAAAAATGAAGAAAACCTCTATAAGAACCGAAAATCAGGTGAACACGCATAGTACTTGGTTGTAACTTTATATCACTGAAAGACACTCTGAAAAAATAGAAAACAGTTTTGAATTGCTAAGAATTGCCCCCCTCTTCCTGCACCATCTACTCCCCCTGACAGCAGCAATGTGCTGCAGAGAGCATCTCTGGGCACTGGGGGAGGGAGAACACAACAATTGTAGGGCATTTAACTCAGTGCTATCCTGTGAGAACAGAAAGGAAAACCAGACCAAACTCAGATAATACTTGCCCATAGAGGGAGCATTTAAACTAGTCCTAGCCAGAGAGGAGCCACAGATCTCAGCAGTTGAACTAGAGTTCCTGCAAACCTCACCACCAAGGACTATGGTGCTCTGTGACTCCAAGTAAACCTGAAAGGCAGTCTAGGCCATGAGAACTGCAAGTATTAGGCACAACCTAGTGCTGAATTAGGCCCAAAGACAGTGACTGGTGAGGGGAATATGCCATAATGAGACACCAGCAGGGGCAGCAAAAAGACTGCTGGCATCACCCTACCCTCTAACCTCAGGCTGCACAGCTCAAAGCTCCAAAAGAAAACCCTTCCTTCTACTTGAGGAGAGAAGAGGGAAGAGTGGGGAGGATGTTGTCTTGCATCGTGGATACCAACTGAGCCACAACCAGTCAGAGTCACGAGGCCTTCTTTCCAGGCCTTAGCTACCAGATATCATTTCTAGACGTACCCTGGGCCTTGAAGAGAAGATTCCAGTTTTGGCAACATTTCTCACCTGCTAACTTAAGAGCCCTTGGGCCCTGAATGACCAGCAGTGATACCCAGGTACTACACTGATGGCTTTGGGAAATAATCTGTGACTTGCTGGCTTCAGATGAAACTGAGCACATTACCAGCTGTGGTGACTATGGGATAAAATTTCTGCTTAAGTAAAGCAGAAAAAAAGTAAAAGGGACTTTGTCTTTCACCTTAGGTACCAGGGTAGCCACAGATGGGTAGAGCACCAATTGAACTCTTGGGGATCCCTGATATTCCAGGACTTTACTTTTGGATGGCATGTCTTGACTTAGTCTTGGCCAGAGGGAAGCCTACTGCCATAAAGAGAGAGTTCCAGGCCAGATAGCATTTCCCACAAACTGAAGAGCCCTTGAGCATTATGGAAACATCACCAGTAGTCTGGCAGTACTCATGGCCTGGAGTGGTGGTGGGTATGGAGTGAGGCTTCTCTGCCTTTAGAAAGGAGAGGGAAGAGTGGAAATGACTGTGTCTTCTTGTTTGACTGCTAGCTCGGCTGCAGTCTAACAGAATACCAGGTAGAATTCTAAGGTTAACTCTAGTTGCTGACTCCCAGATGGCACCCCAGGACCCATCGGAAACATTGGGATCTCATTGTCCTGAAGGAAAGGACACGGTTCTGGCTGGCTTTTCTAATGCTTGGGGGTACTCCCTAAAGCAGATAGAACTTAGATCACAACACCCATGTCCTTTCAAATATCTGGAAAGCTTTCCTAAGAAGTACTGCTACAAATAAGCTTAGATAGTAAATGCTACAATAAATACCTAATGCTTTTCAATTCGCAGACACCAAAGAACATCTGCTAGCATCAGCACCCCGAAGGAAAACATGAACTCACAAAATGAATTAAATAAGGCCCCAGGGAGCAATTTTGGAGAAACAGAGACATGTGAACATTCAGACAGAGAATTCAAAATAGCAATTTTGAGTAAACTCAAAAAAATTCAAGAAAACACAGAGAAGGAATTCAGAATTCTATCAGATAAATTTAACAAAGAGACTAAAACAATTTTTTAAAAATCAAACAAAAACTCTGGAGGTGAAATATACAATTGGAATACTAAAGAATAAATCAGAGTTATTTAACAGCAGATTTTATTAAGCAGAAGGAAAAATTAGTGAGCTTTAAGACAGGCTATTTGAAAATCCACAGTCAGTAGGTACAAAATAAAAAAGAATGAAAAACCAGAAAACATGCCTAAATTACATAGACAATACCATTAAAAGGTTAAATCAGTTATTAGCCATGAAGAGGAAGTAGAGAAAGAGATGGGGGTAGAAAATTTTTCAAAGCAGAGGACTTCCACCAAGATGATCAAATAGGAACAGCTCCAGAACACAGTTCCCAGTCAGAGTGACACAGAAGGTGAGTGATCTCTGCATTTCCAATCGACATACAAGGTTCATCTCAATGGGACTGGGTGGACAGTGGGTGTGGCCCAAGGAGGGCAAACTGAGGCATGGTGGAGTGTTGCCTCACCCAGGAAGTACAAGAGACTGAAGAACTCCCCCTCCTACCCAAGGGAGGTCATCAGGGACTTTTCCAGGAACTTAGGCACTCTGGCTCAGATACAGCACTTTTCACATTGTCTTTATAGCCCAGAGACCAGAAGATTCCTGCCAGTGCCAACATCAGCACAGTGGGTTTCCAGCACAAAACTGGGCCACCAGGTTAGCTGGTGCCTGGAAAGCCTATGAGACAGAACTGCCCATTCCCCTGAAAAAAAAAAAGAGGGCTGAAGGCAGGGAGCCAAGTGATCTGGTTTGGTGGGTCCCACCCCCACAAAAGTCAGGAAACTGAATCCCACAGGCTTGAGATTTTCACAGCTAGCACAGCAGTTTGAGCTCGATCTAGAATGGTCAATCTCGGTAGGGAGAGCAGCATCCGCCATTACTGAGGAAATTCTAACCTTGCCTGTGTAAACAAAATCTCAAGGAAGTTTATACAGCAGCTAGGTGGAGTCCACAGCAGCTCAGCAAGGCCTCTGCAGGCAGACTGTGACTAGACTCCCTCCTTGCTGGGCAGGGCATCTCTGAAAAAAGGCAGCAGCCTGTCAAGGACTTATAAATAAAGCCCCACCTTCCCAGGTCAGAATACCTGGGAAAGGGCAGCTGTGAGTCTCACTTCAGCTGACTTAAATGTCCCTGCCCAGCAGCTCTGAAGGGAGCAACGGAGCTCCCAGCACAGCACTTGAGCTCTGTAAAGGGACAGACTGCCTCCTCAAATGGTTCCTTGACCCCCCTATATCCTAAGAGTCATCTCATACAGGAGAGCTCTGGCTGACATCTGGTGGGTACCCTTCTGGAATTAAGCTACCAGAAAAAGAAGCAGGCAGCAATCCTTGCTGTTCTGCAGCTCCTGTGGGTGATTCCCAGGCAAACATGGTCTGGAGTGGACCTCCAGCAATCCTGCAGCAGAGGGGCCTATTAGAAGGAAAACTAAAAAAACGAAAGAAATAGCTTCAACATCAACAGAAAGGATGTCCACTCAGATACCCCATCAGAAAGTCAATAACTTCAAAGACAAATGGTAGATAAATACACAAAGATGGATAGAAACCAGCACAAAAAAGGCTGAAATCATCAAAACCCGAACACCTATTCTCCTTCAATGGATCACAACTCCTCACCAGCAAGGGAACAAAACAGGATGGAGAATGAGTTTGATGAATTGACAGAAGCAAGCTTCAGAAGGTAGGTAATAAAATTCTCTGAGCTAAAGGAGCATATTCTAACCCAATGCAAAGAAATTAAGAACCTTGATAAAAAGGTTAGACGAAACGCTAACTAGAATAACCAGCTTAGAGAATAACATAAATGACTTGATGGAGCTGAAAAACACAGCATGAGAACTATGCAAAGCATACACAAGTTTCAATAGCTGAATCAATTGAGCAGAAAAAAGACTATCAGAGATTGAAGATCAACTCAATGAAATAAAATAAGAAGGCAAGACTAGAGAAAAAAGAGTGAAAAGAAATGAACAAAGCCTCCAAGAAATATGGAATTATGTGAAAAGACCTAATCTATGTTTGATTGGTATACCTGAATGTGACAGGGAGGATGAAACCAAACTGGAAAACACTCTTCAGGATATTATCTAGGAGAATTTTCTCAACCTAGCAAGACAGGCCAACATTCAAATCCAGGAAATACAGATAACACCACAAAAATATTCCTCAAGAAGGCAACCCCAATGCATATAATTGTCAGATTCACCAGGGTTGAAATGAAGGAAAAAAAATGCTAAGGGCAGCCAGAGAGAAAGGTTGAATTACACACAAAGGCAAGCCAGTCAGACTCACAGCAGATCTCTCAGCAGAAACCCTACATGACAGAAAAGAGTGGGGGCCAATATTCAACATCCTTAAAGAAAAGAACTTTCAACCCAGAATTTTATATCCAGCCAAACTAAGCTTCAAAAGTGAAGCAGAAATAAAATCCTTTACGAACAAGCAATTGCTGAGAGATTTGTCACCACCAGGCCTGCCTTACAAGAACTCCTTAAGGAAGCACTAAACATGGAAAAAAAGGAACAACCCAGTACCAGCCACTACAAAAACATACCAAATGGTAAAGACCATTGACACAATGAAGAAACTGTATCAACTAATGGGCAAAACAACCAGCTAGTATCAAAATGGCAGGATCAAATTCACACATAACAATATTAAACTTAATTGTAAATGGGCTAAATGCCCCAATCAAAAGACACAGACTGGCAAATTGGATAAAAAGTCAAGACCCATTGGTATGCTGTATTCAGGAGACCCGTTTCAAGTGCAAAAAATACACATAGACTCAAAATAAAGGCATGGAAGAAGATTTAACAAGCAAATGGAGAGCAAAAAAGTAGTAGGGGTAGCAATCCTAGTCTCTGATAAAACAGACTTTAAACCAACAAAGATCAAGAGAGACAAAGAAGGGCATTACATAATGGTACAGGGATCAAGGTAACAAGGAGAGCTAATTATTCTAAATATATGCATCCAATACAGGAGCACCCAGATACATAAAGCAAGTATTTAATGATCACAAACAGACTTAGGCTCCCACACAATAATAGCAGGAGACCTTAACACTCCACTGTTAATATTAGACACATCAATGAGACAGAAAATCAACAATGATATCCAGGTCTTGAACTCAGATCTGAACCAAGAGGACCTAATAGACAACTACAGAACTCTCCATCCAAAATCTACAGAATATACATTCTTGTCAGTACCACATCACACTTACTCAGAAATTGACCACATAATTGGAAGTAAATCACTCCTCAGAAAATGCAAAAGAAAGGAAACCATAACAACCATTCTCTCAGACCACAGTGAAATCAAATTAGAACTCAGGATTAAGAAACTGACTCAAAACTGCACAACTTCATGGAAACTGAACAGACTTCTCCTGAATGACTACTGGATAAATTATGAAATGGAGGCAGAAATAAAAATGTTCTTCAAAACCAATGAAAATGAACACACAAATACGAGAATCTCTGGGATACATTTAAAGCAGTGTCTAGATGGAAATTTACAGCACTAAATGCCCACATGAGAAGCAAGACAGATCTAAAATAGACACCCTATCAACGAAATTGAAAGAGCTAGAAGAGCAAGATAAAAAAAACTCAAAAGCTAGCAGAAGACAAAAAATAACTAAGATCATAGCAGAACTGAAGGAGATAGAGACACAAAAATCCCTTCAAAAAATCAATAAATCCAGGAGCTGGTTTTTTGAAAAGATCAACAAAATTGATATACTGCTAGCCAGACTAATAAAAAGAGAGAGAGAGAGAGAGAGAGAGAGAGAAGAATTGAATAGATGCAGTAAAAATGATAAAGGGGATATCACCATTGATTCCACAGAAATACAAACTACCATCAGAGATTACTACAAACACCTCTATGCACATAAACCAGTAAATCTAGAAGAAATGGATAAATTCCTGGACACTTTCAGCCTCCCAAGGTTAAACCAGGAAGAAGTTGAATCCCTGAGTAAACCAATAACAAGGTCTGAAGTAGAGGCAGCAATTAATAGCCTACAAACCAAAAAAAGTCCAGGACCAGACAGGTTCATAGCCAAATCCTACCAGATATACAAAGAGAAGCTGGTACCATTCCTTCTGAAACGATTTGAAACAATACAAAATGAGAAAATCCTCCCTAATGTTTTGAGACCAATATCATCCTGGTACCAAAAACTGGCAGAGACACAACTAAAAAAGAAAACTTCAGGCCAATATTCATGATGAACATTGATGCAAAAATCTTCAATAAAATACTTGCAAATCACATCCAACAGTATATCAAAAAGGTTATCTATCACAATCAATCTGGCTTCATCCTGGGGATGCAAGGCTGGTTCAACATACAAAAATCTATAAACGTAATTTATCACAGAAACAGAACCAAAGACAAAAACCACATGATTATCTCAATAGATGCAGAAAAGGCCTTTGACAAGACTCAACAGTCCTTTATGCTAAAAACCCTCAATAAACTGGGTGTTGCTGGAATGTATCTCAAAATAATAAAAGCTATTTATGACCAACCCACAGCCAATATCATACTGAATGGGCAAAAACTGGAAGCATTCCCTTTGAAAATCAGCACTAGACAAGCGT
>NW_016108295.1:82688-84963 GCF_001604975.1 Cebus imitator
TCATTACTAAAACACAAAAAGCAATGGCAACAAAAGCCAAAATAGACAAATGGGATCTAATTAAAACTTTAGAGCTTCTGCACAGCAAAAGAAACAATCATTAGACTGAACTGGCAACCAACAGAATGGGAAAAAATGTTTGCAATCTACACATCTGACAAAGGGCTAATATCTAGAATCTACAAAGAACTTAAACAAATTTACAAGAAAAAAACAACCCCATCAAAAAGTGGGCAAAGAATATGAACAGACACTTCTCAAAAGAAGACATTTATGCAGCCAACAAACATAATAAAAAATGCTCATAATCACTGGTCATTAAATAAATGCAAATGAAAACCACAATGAGAAACCATCTTATGCCAGTTAGAATGGCTATCATTAAAAAAATCTGGAGACAACAGATGCTAGAGAGGATGTGGAGAAATAGGAACGCTTTTACACTGTTGGTGGGAGTATAAATTAGTTCAACCATTGTGGAAGACAGTGTGGCAATTCCTCGAGGACCTAGAAATAGAAATTCCATTTGATCCAGCAATCCCATTACTGGGTATACATCCAAAGGATTATAAACTGTTCTATTATAAAGACACATGTACACGTACGTTCATTGTGGCACTGTTTACAATAGCAAAGAGTTGGAACTAACCCAAATGCCTATTAATGATAGACTAGATAAAGAAAATGTGGCACATGTACACCATGGAATACTAGGCAGCCATAAAAAAGGATGAGTTCATGTCATTTGCAGGGACATGGATGAAACTGGAAACCATTATTCTAAGCAAAATGACATAAAAACAGAAAACCAAATGTTCTCTCATAAGTGGGTGTTGAACAATGAGAACACATGGACACAGGGAGGGGAACATCACACACCAGGGCCTGTTGTGGGGTGAGGGGGCTCAGGGAGGGATAGCAGGGGGTGGGGGAATTGGGGAGGGATAACATTCAGAGAAATTCCTAATGTAGATGATGGTGGGATCGATGCAGCAAGCCACCATGGCATTTGTATACCTATGTGACAAATACTTCATGATCTGCACATGTACCCCAGAACTTAAAGTAGAATTTTAAAAAAGTTAAAAAAAATTTTTAAAAAGAAACAAAGTTTTTCAAAGATAATAACAGATAAGTTCCCAAACCTAAAACAATATAACGCTATCCAAGTACAAGAAGTACAGAAAAATCAAGCAGATTTAATCCAAAGAAGAGTATGTTAAGGCATTTAGTCATAAAACTTATGAAGGTCAAATATGAAGAAATAATCCAAAAATCAGGTAAAGAATAGAAACAAATAAATACAATTAAACTCTAGGTCATCTGGCAGTAGGCTTTTCAGTAAAAATTTTTACAGGCCTGAAGACAGTGGCATGACATATTTAAAGTACTGGAGGAAAACAACAACAACAAACTTTTACCCTACAGTAAATATATCCAAGGAAAATATCCTTCAAACATGAAGGAGAAATAAAGGCTTTCCCAGACAAAGAAACACTGAGGGATTTCATCAACATTAGACCTGTTTCACAAGAAATGCTAAAAGGGGTACCTCAATAAGAAAGAAAATGACGTTAATGAGGAGTAAGAAATCATCTGAAGGTAAGAAACTCACTGATAATAGTAAGTAGAAAGAAAAACATAGAATATAATAGCTCTGTAACTGTGGTGTGCAAACTACTCATTTTCAAGTAGAAGGACTAAATGATAAGCAAATTATAAATAATAACTACAACTTTTCAATACATAGTACAATAAGATATAAATAGAAACAGCAAAAAGTTAAAAAGTGGGAGAAAGAAGGAATAGTTTTTATTAGTTTACTTTTTGCTCAGTTGTCCATTTTTTTACGCAAACAGTGTTTAGCCATTATCAGGTAAAAATAATGGATTATAAGATAGTATTTGCAAGCTGATGGTAACTCAAACCAAAAAAATGTACAATGCATACACAAAAAATTAGAAGCAAAAAACTAAATCATATCACCAGAAAAAAATAACCTTGTCTAAAGGAAGACAGGAAGAAATGAAAGAAGAAAGAGAAGGCAACAAAATGACTAGAAAAAAAAAATAACAAAATGGCAGGAGTAAGTCCTTACTTATCAACAATAACATTGAATGTACATGGACTCAACTTTCCAATCAAAAGACATAGACTGTCTGACTAAAAATAAACAAAACAAAACACCAAAATCCAATGATCTGTTGCCTACAAAAAACACACTTCACCAATAAAGGCATACAAAAACAGAAAATAAAAGAATGGAAAAAGATAT
>NW_016108295.1:85086-99183 GCF_001604975.1 Cebus imitator
AAAAAAGAGCAGGGAGTTGCTATACTGACAGCAGACAAAATAGATTTCAAGACAAAAACGTATAAGAAGAAACAAAGACGGTCACTATATAATGATAAAAAGGTCAGTTCAGCTAGAAGATATAATAATTTTAAATATGTATGCACCCAACATTAGAACAGCCACATATATAAAGCAAACATTATTAGAGCTAAAGAGAGATGTACACCAATACAATAATAGAAGGAGAATTCAACTCATCCCTTTGAGCATTGGATAGATCTTCCATATGGAAACCCACCAAAATCCATTGGACTCAATCTTCACTATAAACCTAATGGATCTAATAGATAATAAGAGAATATTTCATTCGATGGTTGCAAAACACATGTTCTTTTTCTCAGCATATGAGTCATTATCAACAAAAAATCCATATATTAGGTCACAAAACAAATGTTAAAACATTAAAAAGTTGAAATAATATCAAGCATCTTCTCTGATCCCAATGGAATAAAGCTAGAAATCAGTAGCAAGAGAAATACCGAAAACTATACAAATACATGGAAATTAAAGAATATGCTCCTGAATTAGCAGTGGGTCAATGAATAAATTGAGAAGGTAAATACAGCTAGCGTTTGACTTACCACCATGGTTGGGACCGCGGACCGGTCGTAACACGATTTGGTCATAAGTTGAGTAGGCTACATGTACAGTTGAAATGGTGCACACGGAGATGGTAGTGTTGCTGGAAGCTGGTCCGCACTGTCGTACGCCCAGCTGGGCAACGTTTGCGCTGCCAGACGCGGAGCAGTCGTGGCTAGCGATTGTGGTCGTAAAGTCGAATGGTCGTAAGTTGCATAGGTGGTAAGTTGATCAATACCTGTAAGATAATTTCTTGAATCAAATGATAATGGAAACACAACATATCAAAACCTATCAGATATACTAATAGCAGTACTCAGAAGAAAGTTTATAGTTATAAGTGCTTACGTTAAAAAAGAAACTTCAAATAAACGACCTAATAATGAATCCAGAAAAACAAGAGCAAACCAAACTTAAAATCAGTAAGAGAAAGGAAACGATAAAGATCAGAGCAGTAATAAATAAAATTGAAATGAAATTTAAAAATAATACAAAAATCAATAAAACAAAGTTATTTTTTTAAAAAAGTTAAAGAATGGATGAACCTTTAGTCAGACTAATTAAGAAAAAAAGAGAGAAGATCTATGTAAATAAAACCTGAGATGAACAAAAAGACATTGCCACTGATACTGCAGAAATTAAAAGGATCCTTAGTGGCTATGAGGAGCAACTACATGCAAATAAACGGGAAAATATAGAATAAATGAACAAATCCCTAGATACATAAAACCAACTAAGATTGAACCAGGAAAATTCCAAAACCTGAACAGTCTAATAACTAATGAGATCAGTGTCATAATAAAAAGTCTTTCAGCTAAGAAAATCCCAGAATAAGAGGGCTTCTCTGGTGAATTTTACCAAACATTTAAAAAACTAGTACTATTTATCCTCAAATTATGCTAAAAGTAGAGTAGAAAGGAATGCTTCCAAACTTATTCTTTGAGGTAATTATTACCTTGATATCTAAACCAGACAAAGACACATCAAAAAAAGAAAACTACAGACCAATATCTCTACTGAATACTGATGTAAAACCTCTCAACAAAACACTAGCAAACCCAATTCAACAGTACATTAGAAAGATTATTCATAATGACTAAGTGGGATTTACCACTGGGATGCAAATTGGTTCAACATATGCCAATCAATCAATGTAATACATCAGATCAATAAAATGAAGGATAAAAATCATATGATCATTTCAGCTGACACTGAAAAAAGCTTTTGATGAAACTCAACATCTCCTCATGAAAAAACCCTCAAAAATTTGGGAATATAAAGAACATATCTCAACATAATAAGTGCTATGTACAACACACCCACAGGTAGTGTCATACTGAATGGGGAAAAACTGAAAGCCTTTCCTCTAATATCTAGAACAAAATAAAAATGCTCACTGTTATTCAACTTAGTACTGGAAGTCCTATCTAGAGCAATCCGACAAGAGAAAAATATAAAGGACATCTCAATTAGAAAGGAAGAAGTCAAATAATTCTTGTTCGCAGATTATATATTCTTTTATTTTTTAATTAAAAAATTTTTAAAAAATTGTACTTTAGGTTCTGGGGTACATGTGCAGAACATGCAGGATTGTTGCATAGGTACACACATGACAATGTGGTTTGCTGCCTCCATCTCCCCGTGACCTACATCTGGCATTTCTCCCCATGTTATCCCTCCCCAACCTCCCCACCCCCATGCTGTCCTTTCTGTGCCCCCTCAAGAGGACCCAGTGTGTTATGCTCTCCTCCCTGTGTCCATGTGTTCTCATTGTTCAACACCTGCCTATGAGTGAGAACATGTGGTGTTTGATTTTCTGTTCTTGTGTCAGTTTGCTGAGAATGATGGTTTCCAGATTCATCCATGTCCCTACAAAGGACACGAATTCATCGTTTTTTTTATGGCTGCATAGTATTCCATGGCACATATGTGCCACATTTTCCTTGTCCAGTCTATCATTGATGGGCATTTGGGTTGGTTCAAGGTCTTTGCTATTGTAAACAGTGCTGCATTGAACATACGTGTGCATGTGTATTTATAATAGAATGATTTATAATCCTTTGGGTATACACCCAGTAATGGGATTGCTGGGTCAAATGGAATTTCTATTTCTAGGTCCTTGAGGAAGTGCCCCACTGTCTTCTACAATGGTTGAACTAATTTACACTCCCACCAACAGTGTAAAAGTGTTCCTATTTCTCCACATCCTCTCCAGCATCTGTTGTCTTCAGATTTTTTAATGATCGCCATTCTAACTGGCATGAGCTGGTATCTCAATGTGATTTTGATTTGCATTTCTGTAACGACCAGTGATGATGAGCATTTTTTCATATGTTTGTTGGCCTCATATATGTCTTCTTTTGAAAAGTGTCTGTTCATATCCTTCATCCACTTTTGGATGGGCTTGTTTGTTTTTTTCCTTGTAAATCTGTTTTAGTTCTTTGTAGATTCTGGATATTAGCCCTTTGTCAGATGGGTAGATTGCAAACATTTTGCCCATTCTGTTGGTTGCCGATTCACTCTAATGACTATTTCTTTTGCCATGCAGAAGCTGTGGAGTTTGATTAGGTCCCATTTGTCTACTTTGGCTTTTGTTGTCAATGCTTTTGGTGTTTTGGTCATGAAGTCCTTGCCTACACCTATGTCCTGAATGGTTTTGCCTAGATTTTCTTCTAGGGTTTTTATGGTGTTAGGTCTTATGTTTAAGTCTTTAATCCATCTGGAGTTAATTTTAGTGTAAGGTGTCAGGAAGGGGTCCAGTTTCTGCTTTCTGCACATGGCTAGCCAGTTTTCCCAACACCATTTATTAAACAGGAAATCCTTTCCCGATTGCTTGTTTTTTTCATGTTTGTCAAAGATTGGATGGTTGTAGATATGTTGTGTTGCCTGCGAGGCCTCTGTTCTGTTCCATTAGTCTCTATCTCTGTTTTGGTACCAGTACCATGCTGTTTTCATTAGTGTACCCTTTTAGTATAGTTTGAAGTCAGGTAGTGTGATGCCTCCCGCTTTGTTCTTTTTGCTTAGAATTGACTTGGCTATGCGGGCGCTCTTAAATTTTATGATTGCTTTTTATATTTCTGTGAAATGCCATTGATAATTGTGATAGGAATTGTATTAAATCTGTAGAGTGCTTAAATTGCATGGACATTTTAACAATACTGATTCTTCCAATTCATAAACATGGAATATCTTTCTGTTTTTTGGTGTCCTTTTCAATTTCTTTTATCAATGTTTTATAGTTTTCATTAAATAAATCTTTCACATCTTTGGTTAAGTTAATTTCCAGGCATTTACTTTTATGTGTGACTATTGTAAATGGAGTACTTTTTTACTTCTTCTTCACATTGTTCACTCTTGGCATATAGAAATACTACTGATTTTAGTACGTTGATTTTATGTCCTGCAACATTACTAAATTTGCTTATCAGTTTTATGAGCTTTTGTGGCATATTTAGGTGTTTTTCAAATAAAGATAGAGTCATAGTCAGGATTCTATCAGATATATTTAACAAAAAGATTAGAATAATTAAAAAGAATTAAGCAGAAATTCTGAAGTTGAAAAATTCAATTTGCATACCGAGGACTGTCTCTGGGTCTTTTAATAGTGGAATTAATCAAGCAGAAAAAAGAATCGGTGAGCTTGAAAACAGGCTACTTAAAATTACAAGGTCAGAGAAGACAGAAGAAAAAAGCATAAAAACATGAAGCATGCTTTCAGGATCTAGAAAAAGCATCAAAAGGGCAAATCTAAGAGTTATTGGTCTTATAGAGAAGGTGGAGAAAGAGATGGGGGGTAGAAAATTCATTAAAATGGATAATAACAAATAAATTCCCAAACCTACAGATGAATATTAACATTTAAGTACAAGAAGTTTAAATAACATCAAGCAGATTTAACTAAAAAAATACTAACTACCTCATTTAATAATCAGACTCCCAAAGGTCAAGGATAAAAAAGAATCCAGAAGCAGCAAGAGAAAGAAACAATAACACATAATGCTTTTTCAGTAAGTCTTGCAGCAGACTTTTCTGTGGAAACAGAACAGGCTAGGAGAGAATGGTATGACATATTTAAAATGCTGAAAGAAAAAAGAAAAAAACTTTTTTTTTTTTTTTTGAGACAGAGTTTTGCTCTTGTTACCCAGGCTGGAGTGCAATGGCACGATCTCGACTCACCGCAACCTCCGCCACCTGGGTTCAGGCAATTCTCCTGCCTCAGCCTCCTGAGTAGCTGGGATTACAGGCACGCACCACCATGCCCAGCTGATTTTTTGTATTTTTAGTAGAGACGGGGTTTCACCATGTTGACCAGGATGGTCTCGATCTCTTGACCTCGTGATCCACCCGCCTCGGCCTCCAAAAGTGCTGGGATTACAGGCGTGAGCCACTGTGCCTGGCGAAAAAAACTTTTAACCTAGAATAGTATATGCAGTGATAATATCCTCCAAACACAAAAGAGAAATAAAGACTTTCCTAGACAAGCAAAAACTGATAAATTTTATCAACATGAGACCTGTCTTACAAGAAACACTAATGGGAGTACTTCAACCACTCAAAAAAACACTTTAATCAGTAAAAATAAACCATCTTTCTAAGGGTAGAAAACTCACTGGTAAGAATAAGTACACAGAAACACACAAAATATTATAACACACTAACAATGGTATGTAAACTACTCGTCTTAAGTAGAGAGACTAAATATGGCCATCATAAATAAATAAAACAAATTTAATACACAGAGTAAGATACAAATAGAAAATCCAGAAAGTTAAAGAGCAGACAAATGAAATTAACCTGGAGTCTTTATTAGTTTTCTTTTTGCTTGATTGTGTGCTTATTCAAAAGTGTTGTTTTTAGCTTAAAAATGAGTTATTAGATAATATTTGTAAGCCTTCTGGCAACCTTAAATCAAAGTCATACAATAGACACACACACACACACACACACACACACACACACACACACAAAACGAAACAAAATTATATCATCATAGAACATCACTTTCAATAAAAGGAAGACAAGAAGGAGGAACAAAAAAGAAAAGACCCCAAGTAACCAGAAAATAAATAACAAAATGGCAGTAGTAAGTTCCCACTTATCAATAATATCATCAAATGCAAATAGACTAAGCTCTTGAGTCAAATAACTAGGGTAGCTGAATGGATTAAAAAATAAAACAAGACCCAATAATCTGTTGCCTACATGAAACACACTTCACCTATAAAGACACATACAGACTGAAAATAATAGGATGGAAAAAAATATTTTTTGCCAAGGCAAACTAAAAAAGGGCAGGAGTATCTGTATTTATATCAGACAAAATAGATTTCAAGACAAAATATATGAGAAGACATAAAGAAGGTCGCTATATAATGATAATTGTGTAAATTTAGAAAGAGGGTGTAACAATTTTTAATATGCACTAAATACTTAAGCACCCAGATATACAAAGCAAATATTATTAGAGCTAAAGAGAGAGATAGGTTCCAATACAATAATAGCTGGAGACCTCAACACCCCACTTTCAGCATCAGACAATTATTTCAGACGGAACATCAACAAGGAAGCATCAGACTTAATCTGCACTGTAGGCCAGATGGACCCAATGGATGTTTACAGAATATTTTATTCGATGACTGCAAAATACACATTCTATTTTTTTAAATTGTACTTTACATTTTGGGGTACATGTGTAGATTTTGCAGGATTGTTGCATAGGTACACACATGCCATAGTGGTTTGCTGTCTCCATACTCCAGTCATCTACATCAGGCATTTCTCCAAGTGTTATCCCTCCCAATCTCCCCGCCCCTGGCTGTCCTTCCCCTAGCCCTCCACACCCTAACATACCCCCGTGTGTTATGATCCCCTCCCTGTGCCAATGTGATCTCATTGTTCAACACTGGCCTACAAGTGAGAACTTGCAGTGTCTGGTTTTCTGTTATTCTGTCAGTTTGCTGAGAATGATGGTTTCCAGGTTCATCCATGTTCCTACAACGGACAGGAACTCATCATTTTTATGGCTGCACAGTATTCCATGGTGTATACATGCCTCATTTTCTTTATCCAGTCTATCATTGATGGGCATTTGGGTTAGTTCCAGGTTAAAGACCAAGTAATTCTTTAATTTTTGAGCTACATTTGGGACAAAAAGAACAAAATTAGGCAGAATGACTGCGTGGGTCAAATGGAGTAACAGGACTATATGAGAAAAAGTAAGCAAAATGACTCAATTCCATTTTTTTCATCAAAGAGAGTGACCTTCAACTTGATACAGTAAGAGAATGTGGATTAAAAGACCATCTAAAAATGTCACTTTAAATTAAATAAAATGTATAAGCTAAAATGAACTCCACTTCAGTATAACAAAAAATCTAAGGGTGTGAACATAAGACTATTCTGGAAATCTCTCATGTCAACTAAACAAACATGGGATGGTAATGGTATCTAGGCATGGTAATGGTATCTCTTTGGCCATGGATAAAGATGAATGAGTCCCTACCTCCTAGGACCCATAATCTGGTTGCGACATTTTCAAAGCTAAACTAGAAAGCAATTTATGATAAAAATTGCTAGTCGGGCATAGGAGATCTCAGGAGGACTTACAGTAAATGAACTCTGTAACCTGATCTTTGAAAATGTATGAAGCTTCAACTGGTAGAAATTTGGTGGAAAAATACCCCAGGTCAATGAGAATTCCCCAGTTATGTCATTTGAATATTATAGTGGAAAAGTTCAGAGCTTACTTGGAGAAGTGTAAATGATTTAGTTTTGGGAGAAATCAAGAAGAATGAAAAATTAGACAGGTCCCTAGATAATAGGATAGGATTGTCTCATTATTTATCACTGTATACCCAGTATATTGACAAGATTAGTATCCAATGAAAACAATATTGAACAGGAAATATAAATTTAAATATAGGTAAATGTTGCCTCAATTTCCAAAACCAGAAAAAGCTATAACTCAGAACATTTATACCAGATTAGCATTCATGAGGAAGTGACATAGAGTTATCAGTAGCTAAGCTTAGTAGATTTTCTCACTTTTTTCCTCATATTTTTATTGTGAAAATTATAAAGTGATAGAAATGTTGAAAGAATAATTCAATGAACAGACATTCGTATTTCCACTAGATTCTCCAAATGTTAACATTTTGCTCCATTTGCTTTACCCCTCTCTTGTTCTTTCTCTCTCTCTCTCTCTCTGCATGTGTGTGTGTGTGTCTATTTTTCTGAATCTTTGAAAGTAAGTTTCAGGTATCATTACTTCTTTTAAAAATAAGGTTATTAAACTTATATCAACAAATATAATACATCTAGGCTTTCCTAAAGTATTTGGCAAATTTTTTTCTTGATATTGTACTAACGAGATGGAAAAGTATGAGTTAAATAATATAACTAGGTGAGTTCATGGTTAGTTAAATTAACATACTGAAGAGTGTTGATTAATGGGGCAATTGTACCCTGGAGGGAGGTCACTGGCACTTCACTACAGGGGTCTACATTTATTTTAGTTGGCATAAATGATTTATCTTCTGCTGAGAGTTTATCTCTGAATAATGTCTAATGTCACACTTTCCAGTTGTAGTTTATAGAAAGTCACTTTTAGGTTTTTAAAAATATATTCTTAGCGACTGTGAGCGATTCTGACGCAGTAGGCCTGGGGAAGGGCCCTTGGCTTTGTGGCAATTATTTATGACAGAGAATCACTGATTTAGGGTAACTTTTTATCTGGTTGAATCTCTTGCTAAATCACCCCACTGCAAATAATTTAGTCTTAAAAACCTTCAGACTCTTATACCACAAAGAATTGTCTGGTTATTGAGTACTTCTACTTGAAAAAAATGATTTGCCAATTTTAGGTCATCTCATTCAACCAGCAGTTACAATTTCAGTTAAGCTTTATAAAACTCATAGTTGTAACTTCTAAAAGTGGCAGGAAAAATTTTGTGTGTTCTAAAGGTTAACATTTTGCCCCTACAATGTGGCTAAACTAAGACTTAAAACTAAAAATTCTTACGTGTAAACTCTTCCTCTAAATTTTAGTATCAGATATTTGGAATAAACCTATATTTTATGAAGTAAATCTTTATAATTTCAACATTTTTAGGCTTTGTGTTTTCTACACATAAGAAGAAAATTTGTTAGTAGAGAGTCAGACACTAAATTCAGTCAACTATGGGAGGAACATTATAAACTCATAGCAAGAACCTCTTCCTTCTGTGTCATGATTTATCTCCTTAATAACTTACAGTTTTATCTTCTCTTAAGGACCATGTTTTTTTTTAATATGACTACACTTTGAACATCCTTTATTCTCTATGAACTCATTGTACATAAAAAAGATAATAATCAAATGACTTAAATGTTGTGGTAGTTGAGAGGTTATTAAGACCTTGCACATGGGCTCTCCATGGACTAGGAGGTTGATTCCCCTATAAATCAGTCATCTAGGGCTAGTTGGATAAATCAGAATGGGACAAGAAAAAAACCTTCTGAATTTAGTACTTTTAAAAGATGCTTAATGGAATAAATCTGGAACACATTACCCACTTATCTGCATTCATCAGGTCAATGTTATTGTATTACAGCTTGCCTCTCCCTGCCAGAGTAAAAAAAGAAAGTGGACTGGAGTTGTATTATATTGAAACAAACAAACAAAAACTCTTAAGTTTATTATATAATTGAGAAAGGGAAAGTATGCTACCTAGAATATGTAAAAAGCAATTGCCATTCACACATGGATTTCCAATATTATTTTTTAAACATTTAGAAAACTATCATTTTAACATATGAACCTTAAAGTAATGACATCTACCAAGAGCTTAGTATTTCCCAGGTGCTTTTATAATTACTTTAAATCACAGTAACTTTGGATGCAAATTAGGATCATCTGAGAAACTAAAAAAATCCCAGATGACCAGGCCTCACTGGAAACCAATTAAATCAGAATATCTATATGTGGCATCAGTCCAATCATCAGTAGTGTTTAAACTCACCAGGTGATTGCAATGTGAAGCTGAGGTTAAGAACTGTTTATTGGATACAATAATTTTTTATATCTTCACAACAGCCTTTTGATAAAGTATACTTTTTATCATTACCATCATCATCTTTAATTGGCAAGTGACAAAACCATTACAGAGAGATGTGACGTCCATTTCCCAAGGCTATCAGCTCACAAGTGACAACTGGGATTTGAATCCAGGGAGTCTAGCTCTAATGCTATTATTATATCATTGACACCCATACAAAAAATTACAGATTAACAAAATTCTTATCAGCCTTCAATTACACATCATAAATGTTGTCCTAGTAGCCCTTAAATAATTTTAATTTGTTTGCTTGAACTGACGGATGCTGAAAAGTGTATTTTCACTTAGCTAATACATTAACATAAAATAATTTCAGTCTGAATATTCAAAGGACAAAAGAAGGGAGGTATACCCCTTTCCTTCTAAAAAATTTCTACTGTGTACAAGACATGACGCTAACTGCTTTACATAATTTCACTTTAGTCTTATAATATTGATATTATTTATCAATTGATGGGGTAACTAAGGCTCAGTGAGCTTAAGAAACTTTTCCAAAATCTCATGGTTAATGAATGATGAAGTCTGGATTTGGGCACTTCTCTCTGATGCCAGAACTCTTACTAATTCTACCATTTGGACTCCTCAAATATACAGTTATTTATTGTGCTACACTAATACTTTCTATGAAGGTGCTTAGAAATCCAAGCTTCCAGAGAAGAGGCTATTTGAGGACAATTATTAAGTAGTTTTACTGAATGAGATTCTAGATAAACGTGCCTTATTAGCACCTTCAAGACTGCATTAATGAAGTTATAGAGTGGTATGGACGCAATGTGTTGCCATCATGATGCAAATATAAGTGGTAAATAAATGTCCAAGTGCCTGACATATGCTTCATTTCATCAGGAAAAAATAGAATGCGACAAACGTTGCATCCCATTTGAATTCCAATGACTCAATGTTACACTTCATACACAGAGATGGCTTTTGAAAACAGGACTGGCACTTATTTCATGAGTCCGTTTTTATATCAATTTCTTAGAATTTAGCAATAATTAGAGTAAAAATCAGGTCTATTTTGATCTCCTAAAGATAGCTTCTACTTTTCTTCCTGTAGCATTTAATGTTCCCAGGTCGAGGATGTAGAGCCTACCATAGATGGATCATGAACACCCCATCTGTTCACACTCAGTAAATTGAACCTGTCCTATTGGTTCGGGATCCAGCCAGCCAAAAACTGCACTCAAGAATTTTGCCTTTTCCTCCCATTTCTGCTACAGGAATGAGACAGAAGATAGCACAAAGCCACAAAAATTACCAGTTGTGCTCAGAGAGGCAATTATTAAGATAGAAATAAGCAATTCCCCTCATTCTGTTTCTTTAGTTCACATTTGATTACTATATACTTCAAAGCTGATTGTTGTAGCTAGAGGATTCCTCCTCGCTTTGAAACTCATACTGTTTATTTCAGAGAGAAAAAGAAACATCTGTCACATGTGGAATTCTTGAGAATCAGAGAGTCACTGTAAAGTGCAACTAAAAGACTGTGACACTCCCAGCTTAGGCCTTTGGTGGGATGGCTACCCTCCTGGCTTTTTCTCTTTCCTATCACAATTATGTCTCTTGAGGCTTGAAAATATTTGGAGTGTTGTATCATGTAATGAAATTAACAATGATAATAATTTAATTGTACATTTAAAAATAACTAAAAAATTATTGGGTTTTTGTAATACAAAAGATAAATGCTTGAAGGGATGGACACCCCATTTTTCATGATGTGATTATTACACATTGCATACCTGTATCCAAGCAGTTCATGTACTATATATATATATATATGTATATATATACACACACATCTACTATGTACCCACAAAAATTAAAAATAATAGTAGTAATAATAATACTCCGCTATGAAGCAAATGGAACTCTACTTCAGGATAGCTAAAAAAATGCCATCACTCTATTTTAGCTGAGCATTTAGAGGTTACCTTTATAGAAAGGACTGAGAAGAATAGGAAGTAATAGAAAAAGGCAAAAAGTCTCCTGAACAGCTATCAGACACGATGTGTGCCTTCTCAAACAAAAGTTTTAATCCAGTTTTGAGTCTAAGAGGGCCTAGAGAGAGGCATAAGAAAAAGCACAACTTTTCTTAGTGAACAACAGGGAAAGATCATTTGCTGCTCACAAATGGCAAATACAAGAATGCAAAACATATTTTTAATTCCTATATCAAAATGGAAAGCAAATATCAAGTCTTTGGAATAATCTGTCATAGAACAAGAAAGTTATTGAAGAAAATTGAGGGTGTTCTCAATATACTATTGTGATGAGGCATGAAGTCCTAGGGGGCATACATAATCCACTGAAGATCACACATTACTTTCTTAAAATTCTAATTTCTAAAACTTTATGCATTTGTTGATCCATGAAACCAGACCACACATGTACATATTACTGCTATAGGGAACTATTGTTAAGTATGGCAGTATGTCATATTTGAAAGTGTTTTAGAGTAAAAATTTGTGAGAACCACTGGTGTAAAAAAGCAAAAGATCCAAAAGTGAAAGATCCAGAAAAGCATCCAGAGGTTTATAAATTTCTAATTATTCAACAAATACTTATCGTACTTGACTTGATATGGCATTACACTAGTAATAAGAGGAAAAACCATTTCAGGAGAGCAATCAGAGGACATTGAAATCTGAAGTTTACCTAATGCCAATTTTATATGGGAAGACTAAAGACAAATGAAAAACAGTGTCTTAAAATAGTATCTGGAAAGTTGGTTCGAGTTTCTGTTTTTAAAAATGTTGAAAACATGTGAAATGAAGAAAAAGCTGAGATCTTTGTAGTGCAAGATCTCATACCTGTTAGAACCTATGTTTCATGCCTGTTAGAACAATAAAAATCATTAAGCTCTTAGCTAAGATTCATCAAGCTTTATCTTTTATTCAAATTTAAATTTTTATTTTTTGTGGGTTCATTGTAGGTGTATATATTCATGTTTTACATAAGATATTTTGATAGATGCATGCAATACATAATAATCACATCAGGGTAAATGGGGTATCTATCACTTCAAGCATTTATACTTTGTGTTTCAAATGATCTTATTATGTTCTTTTAGTTATTTTAAAATGTAAATTTAAATTTAAATTACCTTTGACTATAGTCATCCTGTTGTGCTAGCAAATACTAGGTCTTATTCATTCTTTTAAAATACATTTGTGGGTACATAGTAGATGTTTATATTTATGGATTACATGAGGTGTCTTGATATAGGTATTCAATGTTAAATAAGCATATCATGGAGAATGGGGCGTCCATAACCTCAAGCAAAAATTCAGATGCCAGCTGGAGCTGTCCTGTATGAGGTGCCTGTCGACCAGTGCTGGGAGGTGTGTCCCAGTCAGGAGTCATGGGGCTTAGGGACTCACTTGAGAAGGCAGCCTGTCCATTAGCGGAGCTCAAGCACTATGCTGGGAGATCTGCTGTTCTCTTCAGAGCCAGCAGGCAGAAACATTTAAGTCTGCTGAAGCTGTGCCTACAGTCACCCCTTCCCCCATGTGCTCTGTTCCAGGGAGATGAGAGTTTCATCTATAAGCCCCAGACTGGGGCTGCTGTCTTTCTTTTAGAGATGCCCAGCCTAGAGAGCAGAAATCCAGAGAGGCAGTCTGGCTACAGCAGCTTTGCTGAGCTACAGTAGGCTTTGCCCAGTTCAAACTTCCCAGTGGCTTTTTTTACACTGTGAGGGAAAAAGTGCCTACTCAAGTCTCAGTAATGGCATACTCCCCTGTCCTCACCAACCTCAAGCATCCCAGGTCGATTTCAGACTGCTGTGCTGGCAGTGAGAATTTCAAGTCAGTGGATTTTAGTTTGCTGGGCTTCTTTGGGGTTGGATCCACTGATCTTGACCACTTAGATCCCTGACTTCAGCCCCCTTTCCAGGGGAGTGAATGGTTCTGTCTCACTGGCTTTTCAGGTGCTACTGGGTTATGAACCAAACTCCTGCCACTAGCTCTGTGTCTGCCCAAATGGCTGCCCAGCTTTGTGCTTGAAACCCAGAACCCTGGTGGTGTAGGCATCTGAGGGAATTTTTGCAGGTTACAAAGACCATGGAATAAGTGTAGTGTCTAGGCCGGACTGCACTGTTCCTCACGGCACAGTCCCTCAAGGCTTCCCTTGGCTAAGGGAGGGAGTTCCTCAATCCTTTGTGCTTCCTGGGTGAGGTGAGTCCCCACCCTGCTTTGGCTCTCCCTCCATGGGCTGCATTTACTGTCTAACCAGACCCATTGAGATGAGCTGGGTACCACAGTCAGAAATGCAAAAATCACCAGCCTTCTGTGTTGATCTCACTAGGAGCTGCAGACTGAAGATTTTCCTATTTGGCCATGTTGCCCAGGTTAAGTCTTAATTTGAAGCTACATTTTGTCACTGC